>NW_024734028.1:135000-368972 GCF_018991925.1 Homarus americanus | reverse complement strand
ACTAACGCCTGTTTGCTGTGTTAAGAGGCTGGATGCCGCCCATTAAACTACAGTGATCCCTCGGTTAACGAGAGCCTCGGTTAATGAAATTTCGGTTAACGAATTACCTTCCATAAGATTCTTAACTTTGGTTAACAAGCATTCCCTCGATTAATGAATTCCTTACGAATTTTTCCCAACGTGTTTTCGCCAGCATTTGGCTGCCCACCAGCTGTAGTAATAGTAATACAGTAATCGGCTCTTGGGCTTAAATTCCTTACTATTTTAGTAAATATCAAGAAGTTTGTACTATTCAATAATTTTAAAAGTCTTATATTAAATTTTTTAGTCATTTTAACAATTATTTAACATAATTTAAGTACAGGGAAACAAGTTTTTAGCGCGCCAAACAGCCTCTCAACACACCATACAGGCGTCAGTCTCTGTCTTTTCAGTGGAGGTAACATCTTGCTTGAGACTCTTGTAATGGACGTGACGACATTAATATCTCGATACTCCTACACTCTCTTCAACATAAACGCTTTTTTCTGTGTTTCCAGTCAAATTATTCGTCATTTTGAAATTTATTTTACATATTGACAATATATAATGCAGTGCAGTGTTGATTTAAAGAAAATAATCTTGAATTACACCAAGAGAACTAAAATTTTATGGGTGAAATGGCACCATGGGATGACTTCTCTTCCACCCCAATGCCTTCTCTTCTCCCTTCTCCTCCACCCCCATTCTAATTCCCATCATCATCATCATCATCATCCAGGAGCCTTCTACATACACACCTCAAAGTAAGTGTACTTTACTACCTTTTTTTGTTGACTTTAGGCAATTTTCGGTGAGCTAGACCCAATCACCCAAAAACCCATTGAAACAATGGTTTCGGTTAACGAAATTTTTGGTTAACGAGCAACCTTTTGGAACAAATTGTGCTCGTTAACCGAGGGACCACTGTATACAGATACAGATATTCAAAATCTTGAAGTTGAACTTAATTCTTTGGACAAGTTCAAATTAAAGAGAAATATAATGCAGAGAAAAATGTTAATAAATACATACATGGAATGACATTTATACATTTATTACAGAAAATGTAATGGCTTGACTGATTAATTTTATGGCAGTCCATGGCAGAGGCTAGCACGACAGTTTACAGCAGAGGACAGCACAGCAGTCGAGTTTGGTAATGACCATCCACAGGTGTTCAGACAAACATTTCTGTAAAAATAAAATCTTAAATTAACAATTCTATTTTTAATCAGAAAAATGTACATTTTGACCTCATGTGCCAAAACTCTGTGTAATAGCGCAGTCGTCATTTTTACAATAAAATGCCCCTTTTTGTCTGGAAACTGAAAACTAACGTGTTTAAGGCAAAAAGTTAAGTCTATATTATTGAGAAAATGTATACAAGACGATTTAAAATGTACAGGCACAACGTAATTGAAATTTTAAATATTCTGTATGCCTTTAACCTTTAGATGGTGGCAGGGGTGATTGAGAACGCACCTAATAATTTTTTATATATAAATAGACGTTGTCATCCAATGAAGTCGAACATAAATAAAGATCCACCGCATAATGAGACATCTAAACACCATCTATATATAGACTACCACAAAATACAGTAAAACAACTAAAAAATTTTTTACCCATCTCTCTGTATGACCTGTAGCTACATTGTCATTTTTTGTGTGTTATTTAATGGTTACCGAAATATCCTCGTAAGAGGACTTATATTTTGTATTTAAATAAAAGACTGAGAAATTTACATTATTAAATATGTCACTTAAGTAAGGCAAGACAGCCAACAGCATACCTTCATGTCTATTGTAATGATCAATTAATATTTAGTTTGAATTTTGAAACGCTGTTACTGTAGTTCCTGGGAACTTGTTAATTACGTCAGTTTCAAAGACTTGCTTTGATCACCACTGACAGATTTGCAAATATTTCTCTATCAGCTTCATTTTACGGGGTTATTCTTTTTTACCCAATTATCTTTCTCTTCAGATGAAATAAAAGCTATATTACCTGGCATGATATATTCACTACCAGTATATCATTTTTCCTCAAGTTTAATTAAAAAACTTGTACAGTATACAGAGGGCCCCCCAAATTCGAGGGGGTTAGGTTCTGAAAATGTCCGCGAATCGCTGAATCCACGAATAACATTTGTGGACCAGGGCGGCAGGGGAGGGGGTGGGGATGGGGGTTGAGGGGGAGACATTTTTTACTTGCGTACAAAGAAATGTACAGTATATTCCCTTAATGTGTTTGCCCTTAGGACAACTATTTCATTTACCTGTACTGTATATATGTGTGTGTGAGTCTACCCCCAAGTCCGTGCTCTATTAATAAAGTAATATGGCATGGACTTGAGGGTAGACTGTTACATTTTTAATAAAAATATTTCTGATTATTTGTGAGAGGATTTTCCAATTATTATTTATTTGTATGTGTTTTGTGTGTGTGTGCATCTAAAATGCCTATAGATGGACTGAAAGTTAGATGGAAAGAGAGATCAAAATCGTCACCACCATTCACAGCCATATTCCATGGTTGCATAGATTAGCTGAGATTATCTGATGGCAGTTCTCCAAGTTGCACCATATCTCTTGTCAGGTTCTTACAACCTCTCCCCATGTTGATCCAACTGGTCTCATTCATTCTCTCCACATGCCTGAACCATCTTAGCCTACCTATATGCAACACCTCACCAATATTATCAATACACAGCTGTCCTCTTAGCTCTGACTAAGGATTCTTATCGTTCAGTGTCATATTGCACATCCACCTCACCATTCTTATTTCAGCTCACTCAAGACTACATATGTCATCGTCTATAAGTGCCCATGTGTCACTGATATATAACACCACACTTATCACACCAGTCGTATACATCCCTCCTTTCATGTGAAGGGAAAGTCATCTTGCTGACAATAATAACAGCAACTCCCTAAACTTCCTCCAGCCACTTCTAACTCTTGCAACTGAGTTAGCTTCAGCATCTCCTCCAGCACTGATCATGTAACACAGGCAGAAAAACTCATTGACCCAATCCAGGGACACATCCTCAATGTTGAGTTTCTCCAACCTTGCTAAGGTCACATGATTATCTGCACATACAGAACACATACAGTCTGTCATCCACTCCACTACACCTCATGTGTACCCCTCTTCCACACTCACCGCACTTTATTGAGTTGCTGTCAACACCTTTCTTACAGATAGCATAGATATAGATAAGACAGATACTTGTACAATATAGATAAATAGATAGTCTGACAGATAATAGATAACAAATAGACAGATTGATTGACATACAGATATAAGACTGATTGAAAGATAGTTAGCAATACACAGATAAATTGAGATATGGATGGATACAGCACACAGACACACACAAAGACAGGCAGGCAGAAAGAAACACACACACACCTGTAACAGCAGTGTCTCCAATCTCCATGCCCCAATTGCTAGTTTCCCGAGGTTTTGTCTTCAATTCACCTGTAATAAACAAAAAACAACATTTAATATACTCATCTGTTTTTAATTTTATATCCATGAATTTATAGTCATCCAGTACAGTATTTGTTTGTTTTATGCAAGTTTGATTTTTGTGAACTTTCTTGGGACAGTAAACCCAAGAATGTCTGTGGTTAGTTTTAAAGTTGCCGGCATTTTCGCGGCCGTGACAGGGAGCCATTCGCTCTAGAGACTCATTTCTTTGATATGTATTGTATATGTATATTAAAGTTAACTCAACTTTAATAACAAAGCATGGAGTTGACTTGAGGGTAGTGTAGTGGACGTCTCCCCTACAAGCTGCCTACAACTGCGTAGCCACAGCCACCACCTGCTACCGCCTTCCTTAGCAACCCACCAGATGCGCCGCCGTATCCTAGCAACGAAACCAGGAACCGGCGACTTTCTGGGTTTTCCCAACATGACTCATAGCGGCTGCTGCTGGGTATATAAGCTCTGTCTCTCCATTGAGATTCATTCTGACCATTCTTCTACAACAAGCAACACCTCCTCCTCCGCCGCTGCCTGGCAGCCCTCGCATCTCCTCGCCTGCCTGGCGGTCCTCGCTCCCGCCAGCGAGCATGGCGACCCACCAGCTGTCCTTCTCTGAGCTTCCTCACCAACCAACTCTCATTCTGCCCATCTTCCTGAACAAGCAACACCTCCTCCAGCAAGCTCCACGCTGTTAGCATTCATTCAATCAGGAGGCCAGCAACAAGCAACATCTTCTCTAACGAAGCTCCTGCACATCGACCTCCTTCAACACGCTACTCACCGAACGTCTTCTACTGAGCAGCTCCCCACCACACGGCACCTCCAGCACCAGACTGTCTATCATATAACTTATATTATATAAGAAAACCACATTAGAGTTTCCTTCCATCCTGAGTGCTAGACAACATTAATATCTCGATACCCCTACAGTCGACTCACATTTTTTCTACATTTCGATACAATAGGTTGTCTTGTTTCTGAATATTTGTCAGAGGATTTTCCCATTATTATTTATTTGCCTGTGTTTTGTATGTGTGTGTCTACACACATACACACACACATATATACAATACAGGTAAAAGAAATAATTGCACAAGAGTAAAAATGTACCCCCCCCCACGATCAACAAATGATCTTCGTGAATTTGGCTATTCACGGCCATTTTGAGACCCAATCCCAGTGAATTTTAAGGGCATGCAGTACATTTAATATGATGAGATATACAGTAGTTATGACAGATATACTGGCTGATAGACTGACACAGAAATAAAGATGAAAATATAAAAATAAATAGATACTGACAGATATAGATAAGCCACAAGGATAGATTGACATATATTGATTGACAGACTGACATATACTTGTACAGGTGAACCCGGATAACCGACGTCCCATTGACAGCCGATTCGCATAACCGACAATTACATATAAGGGAAATACCCCGCAAATTTCGTTGATACCCCAGAGATTCTTGCCACCAAAAGGCTCTGCACACTGCCTCTGACTCATTCCCGCCATCTTTGCTCTTGGTTACGCTTACTATGTGTCTCTGACTTCGTGTTTTTTTTCATATTTTCTGATTTAGTGTGTCGCTGAATCATGCCTAAACACCCCAGTGATATTTCCTCTTATGCTAGGCAACTTGATATGATGTGATAAGGCATAATAAGGCATAATATGAGTGATGTACCAACAAAGAGTGGTAGTGTAGTGGACTTCTCCCCTACAACTGCATAGCCGCAGCCACCAGCTGCTACCATCTTCCCTAGCAACCAAACTAGCGGCCCAAGCGGCGGCGTCACCAGATGCCGCAGTATCCTAGCAACGGAGCCAAAGACCGGTTACTTCTCGGGTTTTCCCAACATGACTCATAGATGACTCACGGCTGCTGGGTATATAAGCTCTGTCTCTCCATTGAGATTCATTCTGGCCAAACTTCCTGAACACACAACACCTCCTCCAGCAAGCTCCTCGCTGTCCAGCTTTCATTCAACCAGGAGGCCAGCAACAGGCAACATCTTCTCTAACGAAGCTCCTGCACATCTACCTCCTTCAACACGCTACCCACCGAACGTGTCTACTGAGCAGCTCCTCACCACACGGCACCTCCAGCACCAGACTGTCTACCATATAACTTATATTATATAAGAAAACCACCTTAGAGTTTCCATCCATCCTGAGTGCTAGACAACATTATACCACGAAACCCCTACAGTAGACTTGAACTTGCTACCCTAAACCATCTCTACCATCCTCAACACAGGTAAATAGTCTCACATTGCATATTTAAAGCTTATTGTGCTTGCTTTGTATGTCTGCTTTACCTTTTTGCTTGACAGTGGGGCAGTACAGAGATATATCAAGGGAGGGTGGGTGGTCCCTAACCCCCTGAATTTGTTACCCGAAATGTTCTTATGGGATTAATTGCTTTGATAACCGTTGATTCACTAATCAATGACTTTTCACGGTCCCTACATGCATCGGTTATCGGGATATGCCTGTTTTTTTTATAAAAAAAAAAGATAAAAATAGATACAACAAACTGAGATAGGTATTGATAGATAGATACAGGACTTTTAGACAGAGAGGAAAGGCTTATGGAAACTCGTTGTGTAACAATGACATATACGTATTACAGTATTTACATTCACAGAGCAAGTTTTCATGTCCAAATATTTCCAATTACTTCACGCACAACTCAGCGGTTGTCTTGTACCCCACGACGGCGTGTGTATACCAGGCCTGGAGTTCCTGGTTCTCCGTGCTGTCCGGTTCAGTCGGTGGCTCACGCTGTTCTCCTGTGACCATCACTGTAGGTTATGTATCTATGCTACTGTGCCGAGAAGCAACCTTGTAAATAAGCTACTGTGCCGAGTAGCATTTATATATGTAATTACGTGGCAACACTGCACGTGTTATGTGGCAACATTGCCCTGAGGCTGCCATATGGCAAGGCAGTCTCAGTCTGACTCTGTGGGTCATGCAAGTCACACGCTAGTCACCACTTGTATTTCTCCTATCCGTTAATAAATGGACTTTAGTGTTACCCGGTGTTTCCCTTCCCATCACTGCCTTCTTCAGGGAACACTTGGAACCTTCATGGCTCAGTGAGTAGGATTTGCGGACTTACAAGCGTCGTGAACAATGCCGACGGTTACATCTGCCGGCGATGTGCGGTCGACTAGTGTGTTGTGTTATGTTTCGCCGCGCCGTCACAATGCGTTTTAGTGACGGTGGCAGTGTTAGTGTCAGTGTATTAGTGTGTCTAGAGCTGAGAGTTGAGCATTGGCCTCTTTTTTGTGGTACCCACGGAGCACACAGGCGTACTGTACACCCTTCTCGTGTGACATCTGACATCCGGGGAGACACTAACGTTCTCGCCTCCGCAGCGGCTCCAGCCACCAAGGCCACCACGATCTGGTCTCTCAGACACACACACACGCACACACTCACAGACAGAACAGTGGACTCTATTTCTGCGCTGTTTACGTCATATATATGTGGTTCGAGCTGACGAGGCGCCACTTTATATACTAAACAGCGCAGTTCAAGCATACTAAGATGGGCGGTAAGAAGGGACAATGTCAAGATGGGAGACACGACTCCCCACCACCATCCCCTCCACCGAGCGCAGACTCTCATCCTTCACCTCCAGCGACTGACATTGCCACAATTCTGAGGTGGATGGACGACAGGGACGAGAGACACAGAGAGATGGAATATCAGAGGGAGGAGATACAAAGAGAGGAGGAAAAGGCGCGTTTTGATGCACTATTGGCGACCCTGGTGCTAACCCACCCTCCCTCACTCGCAGGTATCGCGCACCAAGGCGCCAGTACCCTCCCTTCTCCACCACACCAGCGTTCTCCAGGCACTCTTGCTACTCCAACAGCTCCCAAGGCATCTGTTCAACCCCCACCCGCCCTCTCACCAGACGTCACGTTTCAGCTTTTTCGTGAGTGGAGGCGGCGGTGGACTGATTACTCCACGATGATGGACCTTGATAGCATGCCTCCAAACAAACAGCTCATCCAACTGTGGATGTGTTTGTCGCTGGAGACCCAGAGAGTTTTGGAGCACACGTTGCAAGTGCCTCCCGATTCTACGTCTTCAGTGATGGATGTGCTCGACCTTTTACAGGAGCACGTTAAAGGTCGGAATAACGAGGCTTTGCGTCGCCGCGCCTTCGCTAGCTGCAAGCAGGCGGAGAATGAATCCTTTGACGGCTTTTTTGTACATTTGAACAGTTTGTCGGAGGAGATCGACATCTGCAAGGCGCACAGCCGGGAATGTGAGGAAGCCTGGATCAAGCACAGGATTTTGACAGGTGTCAGGCAAGAAGGGTTGGTGCAGCGACTCATCCCCCTGGACGCTTCCTCCACACTCCAGGTGGTAGTGACTGAATGTGGGTCATACGAGGCCACCAAGTCCGCCACCTCTGCCTTACGGGCCCCACCTGCTGTGAGAGCTATCTCACAGTACAAGAAGGGTAAGAAGGCGGCCAACAACGTGAAGGCTGCCGCACATTCTTCCACGCCTCCGCCTAGTGCTTCCTGTGGCAGCTGTGGAAAGCAGCATGGCCCCAAGACATGCCCGGCCGCCGACGCACTGTGTCGTGGATGTGACCGTAAGGGCCACTGGTCTAACACAGACAGGTGCCCTGCACGAGGCTGCAAGTGTCAGGCCTGTGGTCGCTATGGACACTATGACAAGTGCTGCCGCCAACCCAAGCCCAAAAGCCCGGGACGAGGAGGAAAGCAGCGCACTTCCCTCGGGGTGGTTCGCGCGCAGCCCCCTTCAGATGGCCCACGCAGCCCCAAGCAGCAGCTGAGTCATATCAGGAGGGTGGAATCGACCACACGCCCCAGGGCTACCCGTTCCCCTACCATCCGCTTCGCCGTCACACATGGTGATGTGTCGGGTCACATCGAGGTGATACCGGACACCGGCACTGATACTACGGTGATAAGCCTGAAGCACCTCCAGAAACTGGGCCTCACCAAACGCGACCTGGGACCACCCCCGCAGCTGCAGTACTACAATGCGGACGGTTCCCCAATGCCGGACGCTGTGGGCTCCTTTCAAGCGGAGATCACCTACGGCGACAGGTCGTGTCACGGACAGATGGACGTGCAGCCTACTCTCGCTACACCCTTGTTGTCGTGGGAGCACTGCAAGGAGTTAGGCGTGGTGCCCAGAGACTTTCCCGAGCAGATCCCAGCAGCTCGGTACACCGCCAGCAGGGTGCGTGAGTCAACGAGCGACGCGCCTGGCGCTGCCGCACAGAGCTGCCCAGAACCCGCGTCCACTCCCGCTCAGCCTCCACTCAAGTCACGGCTGCTTCAACAGCAGGAGCCCCTCTTGTGCGACGACGAACCCACCAGGCCCTTCGAGTCCGTGTCGGCTGATTTCTTCAGCACAGCTGGGAAACATTTCCTAGTTGTCGCCGACCGACTCTCTGGCTGGCCTGTGGTGGTAATCTGTGGCTCGGACATGACGTCCGCGGCCACCTTTCGCCACTTCCGGCACCTCTTTCGTGACCTGGGCGTCCCCGTACGTCTGCAGACGGACGGTGGGCCACAGTTCACCAGCCGGGACTTCACAGGATTCCTGGAGCATTGGGGAGTCCGCTACTTCGTGTCAACACCCCACTATCCACAGTCAAACGGCCATGCTGAGGCTGCGGTCAAGACAGTCAAGCGCCTCATCCTCAAGGTGGCCCCTTCAGGCAACATAGACTGTGAGGCGTTTGACAAAGGACTCCTGGAGTTACGTAATACTCCCACCCACACAGGACGCTCCCCTGCCCAGATCCTGTATGGTCACCCTCTCCGCTCTTGCGTTCCTGCACACGCCAAGGCCTTTGCGAAGGAGTGGCAGACAGAGAGGAAAGGCTTATGGAAACTCGTTGTGTAACAATGACATATACGTATTACAGTATTTACATTCACAGAGCAAGTTTTCATGTCCAAATATTTCCAATTACTTCACGCACAACTCGGCGGTTGTCTTGTACCCCACGACGGCGTGTGTATACCAGGCCTGGAGTTCCTGGTTCTCCGTGCTGTCCGGTTCAGTCGGTGGCTCACGCTGTTCTCCTGTGACCATCACTGTAGGTTATGTATCTATGCTACTGTGCCGAGAAGCAACCTTGTAAATAAGCTACTGTGCCGAGTAGCATTTATATATGTAATTACGTGGCAACACTGCACGTGTTATGTGGCAACATTGCCCTGAGGCTGCCATATGGCAAGGCAGTCTCAGTCTGACTCTGTGGGTCGTGCAAGTCACACGTTAGTCACCACTTGTATTTCTCCTATCCGTTAATAAATGGACCTCAGTGTTACCCGGTGTTTCCCTACCCATCACTGCCTTCTTCAGGGAACATTTGGAACCTTCAATCACCACCACCACACAATTATGGCTCTGTTGCCAATACATCAAGAGTTTTACACCTTATACCCTATAAAACAAAATATGGCTCTTACATAATGTTTTAACAACCCAAACTAAATAACACTGATATAAAGAAACATCGTAAATCAAAACATTAGAGAATTTATACTGTATAAGCATACAAGCCATGAACCACCCTAACCGACAGCGGTGTGGGCAAACATGTGACACATATGGATATGGTAGATATACTGTACTGTAAGGCACACAAAGACAGACAGATAGAAAGACAGAAACACATACATAAGCAATTTGATAGATATAAGGATATGAAAAGGAAAACAGACAGAAAGCCAAAATGACTAACAGGAGCACAGTTACAACAACTTATCTTAAGAGATTGTGGGGCACAAAGATTTTCTCTATAGGGTATGAGAGCTGCTCCTATAGTTTACCTTGTCATAGGTGGTGGTGCTGCTGCCATGATGGTGGCATTGATGGTGATGCTGCCATGATGAGAGTGATGGTGGTGATATTATAATATTCATTGGAATGAAGTTTTACAATAGTAACTGTTTGTCCCAGGTTCCAGATATTATTTTCAGTTGTGATTGTGCAGTTCAATCTCCCAAAGTTTAATCTTTAATTCACCTGTAACCAAAAAAAAAAAAAAAACACATTTAATATTCACAACTTACAACCTACTTGACTTACGACCGCCTCAGTCATACCAAAATTTTGTCAAATTACGTATTTTCGAGTCCCAACGTCAGTGATTGCACTGCGTACTGACAAAATTTTCATTTGTAATTCACTTTAAAATGGCTGGCAAGCTTAAAAGTGAGAGTTTTGTGGTGTTGAGAAGAAAAAGAGACACCCATTTTATATTTTCTAGGTACTGTATTGTTTAAGCATTTTCGACTTACGACCATTTTGACTTGCGACCTGGATTTGGGTCCCTAACCCCGTCGTAAGTCTGGGAGGAGCTGTATTATTCAAGCATTTTCAACTTACGACCAATTCGGCTTACGACCTGGATTTGGGTACCTAACCCCATCGTATGTCGGGGAGGGGCTGTATGTCCATGAATTAATAGTCATCCAGTACAGTAGTAGTCTTTGCTTTATGCAAGTTTGGTTTATGTGAACTTCCTTGGGAACATGCATGCTTGAGAATCTCAGTAATTTTTGCTTTAATATTGCTAGCTGAATTTGTGGTACAGTACATTTAATACAGTGGGAAATACTGTACAGTAATATCTCCGTTAGCCGGAACAATTGGTGCAGAGGACTTCGGGGAATGAGAAATTTCCAGGTAACAAGATGACTCTCTTATTAAAGCCGGAAAAAATCCCCCATCCCCGGAATTTTCCAGGTAACGGTAAAATGTTCTCAGAAGTTACAGAAATTGCGCATTACTGTACATCATCCCTCAAAGCCGGAAAAAATTCTCTCATCCCGAGAATTTTCGTGAAATTTGCGGAAAATGCGCCTGAGTTTTAAATTCAGTATCATGCAGATAGTATCTCCAATTTTTTGGGTTAATATCCGTGTTATTTCTGGTGTTGTCTCACCCACCTTTACCGGAAATAATATACTGTAGTGGACGTCTCCCCTACAACTGCGTATCGCATTCCAATGTGCCGCCTCCCCTAGCAACCAAGCGAGAGCTGTTCCCAGATGTTACCGTATCTTAGCAACGGAACTAGTCACCGGCTACTTCTCGGGTTTTCCCACCATGACTCATAGCCGCTGCTGGGTGTATATAAGCTCTGTCTCTCCCTTGAGATTCAGTCTGACCAATCTTCTTGAACAAGCAACACCTCCTCCTCTGCCGCTGCCTGGCGACCCTCGCCTCTCCTCCGCCTGCCTGGCGGTCCTCGCTCCCGCCAGCGAGCATGTCCTTCTCTGAGCTTCCTCACCAACCAACTCTCATTCTGCCCATTTTCCTGAACAAGCAACATCTCCTCCAGCAAGCTCCACGCTGTTAACATTTCATTCAACCAGGAGGCCAGCAACAGGCAACACCTTCTCTAACGAAGCTCCTGCACATCTACCTCCTTCAACAAGCTACTCACCGCACGTCTCTACCAAGCAGCCCCTCACCACACAGCACCTCCAGCACCAGACTGTCTATCATATAACTTATATATTATACAAGAAAACCACATTAGAGTTTCCTTCCATCCTGAGTGCTAGACAACTTTAATATCTCGATACCCCTACAATGGTGACTCCCGGAGATTAGCACTCACACAGGATGGAGGAGACACTGATCACGCTCCCAGTCTTCAAGCAGACACCGGCTCCTCTTCCTGCCTCACGCACCACATCCTACAACCCCAACACACCCGTCCTCCTCAGATGCCGACCCCGGCCCAGCAGTAACCCCTGACGCAGCCTCTGTTCCTGAATCCAGACCCACACACACCCCTCTTTTCTCCCTCAGGTACTCCCTGCTAATGTCCTGCACCCTGCTGCTGTCGTGGACCCAGCTGCTGTCACGAGCCCTAACCCGCTTCTGCTGACCCAGCCCCTGCTCCTGATCCAGGCCCACACACACCCCAGCAGGCGCATCTGACGACCCTGTACCTGTCGTGAGGGAAGCACAACATCCATCGCCTCCACACACCCTTTTTCTCCCTTCTCCCACAGATAGTGTGTATCTAGACAGTTGTATTTCAGCGATCGGCTCATCACGCCATCGCCGTTGTCTCACATGAGGCATGCACCGCCCGGTCTTCCTCACATGTGCTAAGCAACTCTACAATCAACAAGTCTCCTACACCGCCTGGAGAGGAGGGGGAGTATTGTAGTGGACGTCTCCCCTACAACTGCGTATCACATTCCAATGTGCCGCCTCCCCTAGCAACCAAGCGAGAGCTGTCCCCAGATGTTACCGTATCTTAGCAACGGAACTAGTCACCGGCTACTTCTCGGGTTTTCCAACCATGACTCATAGCCGCTGCTGGGTGTATATAAGCTCTGTCTCTCCCTTGAGATTCAGTCTGACCAATCTTCTTGAACAAGCAACACCTCCTCCTTTGCCGCTGCCTGGCGACCCTCGCCTCTCCTCCGCCTGCCTGGCGGTCCTCGCTCCCGCCAGCGAGCATGTCCTTCTCTGAGCTTCCTCACCAACCAACTCATTCTGCCCATTTTCCTGAACAAGCAACATCTCCTCCAGCAAGCTCCACGCTGTTAACATTTCATTCAACCAGGAGGCCAGCAGCACAGGCAACACCTTCTCTAACAAGCTCCTGCACATCTACCTCCTTCAACACGATACTCACCGAACGTCTTCTACTGAGCTGCTCCCCACCACACGGCATCTCCAGCACCAGACTGTCTATCATATAACTTATATATATTATATAAGAAAACCACATTAGAGTTTCCTTCCATCCTGAGTGCTAGACAACTTTAATATCTCGATACCCCTACAATACCATTAATCACCTTTTGAACATGGCAGTTATAATGTTGGTATTGCTCCATTCTTAATCCTTTCAAGTCTTCTTGGTACTGGTAGTCCAAGCAGTTTATTTTAAGTTATCCTCAAACGCGCTGGCCTCAAAATGCAAGCTGCAGGGCATTTCCAGTATTTATAACGTCTTTCCTCTTGCACAAGTGAATACATCTTCGTCTCAGTTCTTTATCCTTCGGAAAACGATGGTAAGTTATATCACCCGTGGTTTTAATTTGTGAATTGTGATAAACAGTTAAACACCCAAAAACTAGCAAGCGTTCGGCTTGCTTTGTAGTCGTCTTGTGTAGTGAAGCCGCGAGCAGGGTTTACACGAACGGTATCTGTCTGTCGGCTGTGGAAATCTGTATTTATTTGGGCACTTTTTCACCTTATTCTTGGGTTGTATTAGCTCTTGATTCTATATACTTTAATTTGCAATTCAGTTTATACTTTCAATTTAATTTAAATAGCTGTAATAACGCCAAGGACGGGGCATCAGTCATCAAATATACTGTGCTCTATATGGCCGAGCCCGTGGCCGTCAATTGTGTTTTGAGTATTGAGTCACAGCTAAAATAGACGTCGTAGCTGACGTCTTAAATATTTTGAGTATCCAGCCTTTACTATGAAACGACGGAAGGTTCTCCGTACACACACAATCACACACAGAGAGTACCGAGGTAACTAATGTTGTTCACAGCTATTTCGGAGTGAGAGTTGTGAACTTGTGGGGTACAAGATATTTGGTTCACACTTAGGATGGGATGGAGAAAGGAAACTCACAATGTGCTCTCTGTATACATGTTGTATTGGATGTACAGTGCAGCTTGGTGCTGGGAAGGCAAATTGGTTACAAGCGTGATGTAGAGAGAGCTGGTTGGTGAGGGTGCTCAGAGGAGGATAGCTTGTGGGTCGCCATGCTAGCTGGCGGGGAGGAGGACCGCCAGGCAGGAGGAGGAGGAGGAGGTGTTGCTTGCTGGTTGGTGTAGGTAGAAGAGAGAGGTTACCACGAGGTCAGGTCTTATATAGCGGAGGTAGGCGTGGCTTAATCGTTGACCTCCGTTATGTAAGGCGGCGCTGGTTGACCTAGACCACGAGGCATACACTGGGAATTCGCGGGGTTCGTACTCAGCGACAAGCGTTTGTAGGGAGAACCCTACAAACTCTTGGAACAATCTGCCAGAAAGTGTTGTGGCGGGACCGAGTGTAAGCTCTTTCAAGACCAGACTTGACCAACACTGGACTGGAGCAGGTTCAGGTACATTCAGGAGCCGGTGCATGCCCACTACTTGCCAACAGAGCGTAACAGATAAATTGTCGTGGAAATTTCCCCTACAACTACAATTGCCGTTTGTTGCTGACTAGCGATCCTTCGGGTTACCCAGTCAATGCCTCGTGGTCTAAGGTCAGCTTCTAGCGACGTCTGACAAAGCGAGGTCAGCCATCAAGGCCCTGACCTCGCCATGAACAGCCTCTTCTTCTACCTACAGCCACGAGCACAACACCGAGCAAGCTCCTCACCAACCAGCTCTCTACTCCACGCTGCTAACCACGCAGCAGCTTCCCAGCACCAAGCTGCACTGTACATCCAATACAATATATATTCAAAGAGCACATTATGAGTTTCCTTTCTCCAACCCATCGAGTCTTGAGACAACTTCACCGAAACCCTAGCGTGACCGATCGCCAAAGTGGCTACTTAGTCGATCAGTGGTGAAAAGGACAAAAGAAAAAGATGATTGTAATATGACAATAAGTACTTAACCCGTGGAGAAATGCAAAAAAGTCTTTATATAAAACTTTACTGATATCAACGTACAAATTCCTTGTCTCTGTAACTTTATTTCAATATTCTTCGTCTTTGTAGGTGAAGGCAACAAGAGGAATGTGGAAGAAAAGAAAACCTATATATATTTTTTAATTTGATGCTTCTAATTTAACAATACAGACAATATATTTATTTTACAGTAAGAAAATATAGTTTTACAGCTCACCAACAGAACACTTTCCTTCAAGTAATTTGTAGTCTCCTTAGGTTCTTATGACAAGCGGCCAATCATCGAAAAGTCGGGAAAGAGCTCCGTTGGTCACTGCAAAAGTTCTTTTCTCTGCCCTGCCAGCTTTTTACACATTCTGTTAACATTTTGACAATTAAATCTAAACTGGTTGTTAAATTATTGTTCCCAAATACGCATATGTATAGATAATATAGCATTTAATTAAACACTGTCCAGAAATCGCCAGTAACAGAGTTTAAGACCAAAGCTCTGCACAGCACCTTCAGAAGCGTAAACAAACTGTGAGGCGGCGGACGTCCTCCCACTAATTATAACACATCATCGCTCATGTTCATACTCGGCACGCCAAGCTTTACGGAGGGAGAATAAACACTGTAATTCTCGCATGGACCTCAAAAGCGTCCCCACTTTCCAAAAATTCGAACAAGTATTAAGAAGAGTAAGAATACTTGAAGATTATTATTTTTTTTTAGATAAGGAGGTCACAAACATGAAGTGTATGGTTGTCAGGGTCACAAATTATATAATGGACGCGACACCTGCTGCCTCTTACAGTTGCTGAACACTAATTGCTTTACTCCTTAACCAACAAGAATATATTTAACAACGGAGTACCTAGATACGTCATATTTCAACAATGCTGGCGAACAAGAAATGAAATTACTGTTCAGTGAATTGATCGGATAAGATGAGATATTTCACGGAACCGGCCTGAACAAGTATCATTTTTAAATTTGTTCACTCATAATTTCTCAATACAGGTAGTTCAAGCCTCGGGTGTGGTGCATCACATCATAGCCTAACGTCATAATTAAAACCTGCCCGTTATTCCTCATTATTGTTGTTACAGTATTACCATATAATTTTTGATAAATTATTTTCAGTACCATAATTACATTACTGTATACTAGGATAAACTTTGAATAACATGGCAAACAAAAGTTTATAACTTATAACCTGCAGACGGTGGTTAATAAGAACATTAAAGGGCTTTACTGTGTATCCCCACAATATGGTGGAGGCACGAGGCTGAACATTACCCCAGGTACGGGTACATGGGTAAACAGTGCTCGGCTGCACTAAATATCAAATACGACGATAAGCGCTATGGAACATGGGCGGGGTGTGCCGGGCTCCACCACCAACACAATTGACGGCTACACAAGTACAGTAAACACACGAAATTTGATACTGATGGTTGTACCAAGTTCGCTCCTTCCCTTGTGAAGACACTGGCAGCTCAAGCCTTAAAACTATAAAAGTTCATAGAACTTAATACTAAATACAAGTGACTGAGGCTGTTGTTCCATGTTAAGGTAGACGGGTAATACATCACTCCAGCACCATTAGTGTTGTATTAACAAGCACTTCACTGCTTGAGTTAGCCCATGGAAACGATTGCCCCGTAGTGCCTGAATGAAAAAAAATCCTAAAATAGGAAAATTAAATGATGTTCCATTATCCTGTTTGAGAGAATGGAAGACAATTCCGAGCACATTGTTATAATGAGCGAATTACTTATCATATAACACAGATAATGATTTTGAATAACAATATTATGAATGAACATAAATGCTACAATATGAAGGCAAACAGGCAGTTCCTAGTTACGGATGATTGCAACAAGGCCGACATTGACAAATCTGATCCCTGCAACTTAAGTTTTAAATATCACCAATGAGTGAAGCTCACCCAAGCTTATTATGGCTGTGATCAATGATGATGCCACCTAGAAAATAATGTAAAAATATAAAACAACTCATGTCATGAAAACTTCGTTTGCAAAGCGTAGATTAAAAATATGATCTACCAAAATGTCAAAATTAATATTTGAAATTCCCATACCTATTTGGCTTAAAAGAAAATTACACAAACATGTTCAACCATAACTGTTAATGGTAAAGAAGTGTGTTAGTGTATATTGCCGGCCATGGTAGTACCCTTTCACTTTTGGCAACGCCTTGGAATTTTTCTTGAGCATGGGATGCCAAGTTTGTTCAGCGATATGCCAAGTTTAACAAGCCATTCTGTCAGAGTTAAGCACTGTGTTGCCAAATATTACAGATAACCTTTTTGGGCCAAGTTCTTATTGTCAAGTTTCTCGGACACACAGGTAACATCATCTTCAAACAACACAGTTAAGCCTTGTGGCATACCATTCAAAGTCTTGTATTTACTAATATTTTACAAAAACATTAATGATCATGAGACGAAGCGAGATGTGTTACCATTTCCGCGAGGAGAATTATGAGGTAAAGGAAATATTGTATGGAATATTGTAGTGCTAAGCTCCGTCTTCAGTTGACCTGCTGATGACACATCACTAAACAAAAGTCATACACATGTTTGTTACACTGCATACAGATAGCTCTCAGAATCTACACCGGAAATTGTAAATAAGTTTGGCTCTTAGCAGGAGCATATGTTTGGCTGGCCGGGGAGCAACAATAAGTGTTATAATTAGAATAAAAATTCCATGGCAATAAATGGCTAACTTTCAAGTGACCTTTTCTTGATTCGAACCAATGTCGTCGGTGCTTCTGTGTTTTTCTTGAACCTGTATCATGGTTACATCTTTGTCTCCTGCCCAGATATGGTTGTTACACAGGTTCCACTGAAAGGCCCACCAACCTACCTCATATAAGGGGTTTAACGAATTAAGAGCAGCAAGACGCAACCCGGTACATCAGTTCCTCAAGTTATTATTTCTAACTTTAGTCTAGGATAAACGCAAGTGTGTGTGACAGACTGTAGTTATATACAGTATACATGAGAGTGAGTGAGGTGGACCAGACGGGAAAACTGAAGTGTCCTTGCCTAGTGCCTTCCACCCATTATGCAGATACTTATGCACTATACATGAATTTATGCAACTATGGCATTATGTAACACATAAACATGACAATATGGAATGATACAAATGAGTAACTACAGAATATGCACAAGACGATGATTCATGAATAAAATGACAACAGTGACTATAAACAAATGTGAGATGGGCATTAACAGATCAGTCAAAGTAACATTTTTGATGTCGTTGCTGTTTCAGCATCCGACACTATCTAACATTACACTTTGAACAATTCCTACATAGAATTTCTATATAGTACTCAAAGTTATTCCCGACTAGGGCTTAACTCTAATATTGTACAGCACAAAATAGCCGTTACCACATTTCCAACGCTGGATAACGGAGCAGCACCAAGGCGGATACAAAGGCTCATGAAGTCTCACTTCAATCATCCACAAATAGAAAAACAAAATACTTTTCTCTGTGATTCCATCATTTAAGGAAAACACAAACGAAAATACTGATACAGCATTTGGCAATGGACTTTGCTTGTTTTTCGTACATTTGCTTCAGGGAGATAGTCATCGAGAGGTCTTTTACTTTAGTTTCAACCTTGGACGGTGTTTCCCCGGTCAGCAGATGGCAACTGACCACCTTCAACATATCCAGCAGAGTCACGTGTTCTAAGTTCCTAAGTAGTACGTGACGAGGCGACAATTTTTACTAGTGTTTCTGTCTTTAAATAAATACTTCATGCTAATACTGCCTTGGCCTCGTCTCAACAACCTGACCAGGATGTTACAGAAGACTTTTTTTAGGCAGTGCACCTCATGGTAGACACAACTTGCTCCTCATATGCAGTAGGTGATGGGGTAACCACATTTTTTTGTCTTATAAAATGACTAATATGGTTGCTAAATTGAGCACACAATACATCCTGGTCAGCTTTATGTGACAGAACTAAAGTAGCCATTTAACTGTAGCTATTAAGATGCTGTAGAGTAATATTAATACTGTATTGCTTGCATATTCTGTCGCATCTCTGCCAGGTGAGTACTAACCACCTCGATGCACCTACAGTATGGTCATAACAATGTGAGAATAAACCTACATCACGAATACAGCCCAAACAACCTATGGTCTACGGTTGCCAGACGTTTCTTTCATAACAAGTCACAAACAGTAAGGTGGGAGTGCTTATCACTGTTACATCTGTCACTTTCGTTAATCATCATCTACAGGCTCGTTTACTTTTACTTTCCCCTGAATGGAAATCTCTGAGGATTATTGCATCCATACTCAGGGTAAGAAGACATTTTAAAATGTTCCATCAAGATATCAGTCGACAGCAGGAATGAGTGGACGATTTCTTGCTTCTGGAACATCTCAGAAGAAACAGGTGGATTTTTCCTTCTTTCACCTGTTTCATCGTGGTTGGCTCCCTGAGGAGTCCCTGGGAAGGGGAAGTTTATGCATCTTCAGTAAGTGGATCCATGGTCATGGTCTTCTTATATGGGAGGTCGGAATTCTCCTCCCAGTCCTGAGGCCTCAAGTGGTGGGCCTTCAAAATGGGAGGCGTAGATGCAATCCACTTCTGTAAGGTTAACATTAATGACATTCGTTTGATCCATATCATGGTCACACACACAAGATTGATAAATATTATAAAATTAGTGTGAGAAAGTAGGCTATTCAGACTTAATGAGCCCTCAACAAAGTACAGTACAGTATACTGTATATAAATTTTCAAATTACTTCACTTGGGCCGAACATTAATTTAAGACTAAAAAAGCTATTTAGATACAGTACTTGAAAAGGCTCTCCTTGATAATACACTGAGAAAAAATTTTCTTTAGATATACTTAAAATTTGAAACCTACACCACTCATGGTTAATATCCATTAGTTTAAGAATACAGTAAGTCCCCGCTTAACGTCGTGGTTCCTTTCCTGAAAACCGTGACGATAACAGAAACAACGTTACCGTAATCAATTTTCCCCACAAGAAATAGATAAAATACGGGAGTTATGTTCCCTAGCCTCCCTTTGCCCCATAAAATACATTACATGTACAGAAATTCAATGGCATTTTTATAGAAAATAGTATTTATATATATATATATATATATATATATATATATATATATATATATATATATATATATATATATATATATATATATATATATATATATATATATATATATATATATATATATATATATATATATATATATATATATATATATATATATATTATTACACAGATAGACCCGACTTACGAGGTTAGGGACAAATCCAGGTAAATTAAGTCGACACAGATAAAAAATTTAATAAAAAATCTACAATGAAATACAGTACAGTAAAAGTAATGAATAATGAAGAATGGATACAGTACGGTGAAGTAATAAATACCTGTAATAAGGAATGGATACAGTGTGACTGAGCACTTACCTTTAATGTAGTCAGCTGAATGCACATAGGGCCCCATAATTTTCTAATTATACATGGAGACTACATTAACTGGAAACGTTTGGTTATAGAAAATGCATGTCATTTGAAAAAAAAAATTAAAATCTCTTGGTCGTAAGTCGTGATTAAAATCGTCGGCTTAAGTAAATTAATTAGCATGTAAATTAGAGGTCTAGCTGTATGTATATATATATATATATATATATATATATATATATATATATATATATATATATATATATATATATATATATATATATATATATATATATATATATATATATATATATATATATATATATATATATATATATATATATATATACAGTATATAAATAAACTAAATCATTTTGTATTGTACTCACTGATGAACGGAGGTGGTGGAGCGAGTGTGTGGTGGACAGTGGAGCGGAGGAGGAGGGCGGGACAGAAAGAGAAAGAGGAGGGAGGTGAGCCACTGAGACCAGGTGGATGGCTCCTCCTCCCGGTTTAAAACCTCCATTTTCGTAGCTTTGCTAATGGTCTTACATGGGTCCTTCACAACACTAGCATCAGTAGCACTTGATGGGTGCTTGGAAGCCATTTCGAATGGTTAGAGTACAGTATTAAGAGCAATAACACTTAAACACACACGAATGCTGTGGTAGCTTAACAAAGACTGGCGACGCTTGGGGACGCCGTGACACTCCGCGGGTGAGAGCGTAGCGCGCCAAGATGAGAGGGGGTGATGCGCCGTACAAAGTAGTCCGTGACGACGTTATACTGAATCGGCAGGACGTTATCTGAATCATGGGTATCTAAAGAATAGTGACGTTATAGCGAAACAATGTTATCGGGGGTGGGGGGGACGTTAAACGAGGACTTACTGTATATTATATTCTTAAATTTGTTTCTGTTTTAGTTTACAAACTTGGTCGAGTGATCTAGCTGGGTGATCTTGGCTGCAAATCTTTGTTGTGGACCCAATATTTGTGGAAGAAACTTCCCCATGTGGAATGGGAGACTTACCTCCCTGAAGGTGCCGGGGTACTGGAAAAACTTGTAGAAGGTGAAGCCGGGGATCCATACCAAGGAACCAAACACAAGGAGCCAGCCCATGCACTGAGCCCAGACAGGGTACACATAAGTCTTGTTGTAGGTCAGCGCAGATTGGAAGATCAGGGCAAAGATTACCATACTCTGGAGATAAAGGAAAAACGTGAATGGCTGCCAACCAGATAACTAACTTTGTCATTTATTACTAATAAAAAATCTTGCAAAAAGGACAAATGAATTTAAGGCAGTGCCTCATGTGAATTTGTAACTGAAACACAGCGTTGTTAGAAAAGACATTTTTCACACGTCTAGATTATCATCAAACAGAAGCTAAACCAGTAAGATTGTCTAATGACTGATCAGAAATAATAAATGTTTCATTACTATATATTCCAAGAATGTTTTAGGAAAAGTAAATACCCGGTAATTCGGACTCAAGAAGAAGTAAGTTTCAGAATACATTCCATGCTCAAGAACAGTCAAGATGAAATACTAAAGTTTATGGCCTTCATTTTCCAAGCAATGTACAGTAAAACCTGCCAGTAACAGACTCTTGGACTGACTAACACTTGTTACTAGTGCACGGGTTACAATCTGCCTTTTTCATCTGCTAATGGAGAGCATCAAAATTTAGATCTATATTGAGAAACCTCTTCCTTTATCACATTTTAAGAGGAAGACCTTGAACATCGTTACTGACCAGCGTGAGGGTGGGAGTGATGAACTTCCAGCAGATGGTGAAGTAGGGGTTAATGGCATGACCCAACATCATGTTCACATTGTCTGAGAACCTCTTGGCGCCGTACACCCAGGCAATAACCATACACTCACAGAAACAGATGGTCAGCAGGATAATGCCACTGGCCGAGAAGGAGTCAAAGATTTGGAAAACGTACATTCCTCCCTGGAACACATAATAAAACATGTACATAAATATCTATATTGCAGTAAAACAGATATGCTTGTATTGAATATATATCAAGATGTATTATTCTATTTTTTTCTTTTATCCTGTGTGTGTGTGTGTGTGTTCATCACAATATGGCAATTGAGTCCAAGAGAGGAATATTCCTCTCTGTGACAACACGTACCTGAGTGACCATTGTGCACCCGATGGCAAAGTCGATTAGGCAGACGGCCCCAACCAGCACCTCCCTCCTGCGTCCAACACGGAGGTAGTCAGGGAACAGGTCCACAATGGCTGTGACCACCGACTCTACCTGCATCACACCCAAGTAAATGATAAGTAGTGTGGAGGCCTTTTGATCTCGGGTGATAAATGTCTCGAGGAAGCTCTCTCTCTCTCTCTCTCTCTCTCTCTCTCTCTCTCTCTCTTTTATCCCCAGTGTCTTAATAATACAGTGAGTTCTGCTATAACGCGTGTTTTGATAACGCGAATTTGCTCTAACGCGATTTATGAATTAGGAACGATATTTGCATAACGCGAACGCTTGTTTGCTATAACGCGATTTTTGCTTACTATTTCTCCAATTTTGTGGTATGTATTAACTGTGAATATAGTAAAGAAGAATATCAACAAGAAGCGTTCTGGTGATAGAATTCCGGTGATGATCGTAAAGAGGGATAAACCTTGAAGGCTCTGATTTTCAACCTCAAAATCACCCTTCTCCCCCATCCAAGTAAAGTTTACATTTACTGCTTAGTTTCATTAATAGATATAGATCGCAACATTTAGCTGAACTGTACTATCTGTATTAGGCCTAACTTCTACTAAATTTTTTCGATTTGAGTAATCTACTAACCCTATTTCTCCATAAGCCCTTTAGCTTTCTAACCACGATTTTCTTCTTGATATTTACAGGGCTAAAATTATCGCGTTATAGCAGAACTACCTGTATCTTAAATGAATTCCTGGTAATTTAATTCTCGACTGTTTTGTTTTTATAATTTATCTCATGACCCATAAAGTGCGCACTACAGCCTCAAACGGGATACCAGTTTTCCCCTACTGACCCCGGCATGACCCTGGATGTGTACTGGGGTACTGACCTGGACGAACTGGGAGTCTAGACCGACCATGAGGATCATACAGAAGAAGAGGGCTGACCAGAGGGGCGCCAAGGGCATAGACGCCATAGCCTTAGGATATGCAATGAAGGCCAACCCAGGTCCTGACCATGAACAGAAAAATGTTAGTAATTATTCATAATACAGTATATGTATATAAATATTGCTTATAAATTTTCATAGACACATCCTACCTAAAGTTATATCATTAACATGGTGATGAAATTATTTAAATAGCTTCATTTTCTAAATAAATTCAGGGAGGACGTAAGTGTGTCACGTACCAGCCTCTGCGACCTGCTCCATGGGGAGCTCCAGTTGGTAGCTCATGAAGCCGAGGATACTGAAGATGCCAAACCCGGCGAATAATGAAGTGCAGGAGTTACACACACACAAGATGGCACACTGACTCACGAAGTTGTTGTTGAACTTGTTGTAGGAGCCAAGAGCGATCATCCCACCGAGAGCCACCGCGTAGGAATAGAAGACCTGCGTGCCAGCATCGTTCCACACCTACCGAGTAAAAAGCCATATTGACCAACCTGGACTGAAGGCTCAGCGACGTGTGGACCTGCCATCCACATGCCATATGACCAGTGTTTCAGTACAGTATGACATATTTCAATGTCCCATTTTTTTGTTTTTTTTCGAAAATAAAAGACCAAGATGACAAAACAGAGTAATGCTTTATACTTGGCCAGGGGCTTTCTTTCAAGAGAGCAGTCATGATGAAGTCATCTCTCAGTATTAGCATGGCAGCTAGTCCTCAGTGGGCCCTCCCTTCCCTACCCCCCAGTCCTTTATTATCTCATCTGCCATCTTCATGACCGCTTAGTTCTTTATCAATGCATTATTCGTGCATCTACATGCAAAACATGAGCCAAGTATGTTACCCCTGGGAGACCAGGCTGAGCCACCAACAAGGTTGATGGCCAAGACTGGTCGTCTGAATAGATTGCTCACTAAGTCACCTCGTGCGCTCCTTCATCTTCTACTACAGTGAGTTTGACTCGCCAAGTGTTATAAAGTTGCCAGATAAGGATTAGATGCATCTAAGGACCAGGGTAAATATAGCTCTGACCATCTTTCAGGGGAAAGATGAAGGTCAGCAAAATGCTCCATAGTATAGATGACTTGTGCCGGGAATTGTCAGTCATTATAACTTGGTAGATACTGAACACTGACTCGGCTGATAATCATAACATTTTAAGTTCAACAACACAACTGACATCGGATACAATAAACTTGAGACTGACATTCCTAAGACACAGAGTCTATCATGCCGCACAACAGTCGTGTCACTCTCCCCCCGGCGACCGGGAATGGCTATTATGTCGACCAGAATGAGACATTAATCTTAGGGCGAAGACAAAGCCACATTTCCACCGAGTTGATGAGTGGCTCAGAGCGGGGCTGGGCCAGGGAACCTGTAACTCGCGTTGGCTGGATAACAGTTCCCAAACCAATAATGTTACTCAATGCACGAACATCATAAGAGTAAAAAATTTTACATAAGTAACGAGCAATAATACATGTGATAGACAGAGGTGTTGGGGAGGAGACTGGTGATCGAGCAATACATATGAGTTACCTGTTGACAGAAGGACGAGGACCCGAGACGGCAACAGCCTGCAGCAGCGACCCAGTAGCTTTGGCCCTGAAAACACTGGTTATTACCTGATAGTCGAGGATTTTCTCCCATTTGGGTTCGAGGTAGAATCGAATACCCTCAGAAGCCCCAGGCAGCGTCGCCCCACGGACCAGCAGAGCCGTTAGCATCACATACGGGAAAGTGGCTGTAAAGATGTCTCGTTAGTACAGCATCATCATCAAATCAAATCATTTCTGAAATATAATGCTGGTTAATAAAGAGCGCCGGTTCACTCTCGTCTCGGGGGCGTTGTTTGCGATTAATGGCAACTATTTCACATACTGCCAAGTATTGCAAACGGGGAGGAAGTGATTGGCTGGTGATGATGTTAAATGTTCCGAGAACGATGTTCTGAGGTGATTGGCTTACCTGTGAAATACATGATCTTGCCGGTAACCTTCACGCCCTTCCAGATGGCGAAGTAAGTGCACACCCAGGAGAATATCAGAGTACCGAACAGAGGCCAGACCATCGTGCCGAGTGTGCCCACCCCATCTGTGATCTGAAGCACGCGGTTACTGCAAAATAATGTTACTGTTACTCTCTCTCTCAACACAGATTAACAATACTGATGTAACACACACACACACACACACACACAGCTGGAAATCTGTTTACATTTTGCAAGTGACAATTGGCATTTTACTAAGTGTGGACTTTTCACTGACTCACACACACTCCCCACCACCTCTGATTCATATAATTTTGTTACATTAACCACCTGACTCACACAGACTCTCCAACCACGAGAGAGTCATTTGTGTGTCATGTCCTGACTTGGGTGGGGTGGGGGGGAATGGTCGATGAGAGCAAGCGGCCATCATGTTACTGTGTACCACCATCATGTTACTCAGGATATGACTAAGTGTGATTAAGTCTTCTTGAGTATGATGATGACTTAAGAGTATAATGATTTAATCCCTTGAATATGATGATGAAATAACCTCTACACTACACTATGATGACTTAATCCCTTGAGGATGATGAAGACTGAATCCCTTGAGAATTATAATGGCTTAAACCTTAGAGTATGATGACTGAATACAAGAAGGTGTCTTTAAGGAACATCCCCCTCTCTCTCTCTCTCGTGCTGTAAACATCTTCTCAAAGGAACTTACTCCCAGAATTCGACGACGGAGTCCTTGGGTAAAATGTTATTGTCTTTGAGCTCCTGAATGAAGGAGTGGTTAGTCTCTCCACTGAAGGACACGCACGCCTCAGTGTTCCACCTGTAGGAAGAGAGAGGAGAAAAAAGTTACTTATCAGGAAAAGACAAAGTAGATGTTCTGTCTGCCTGTCTTCCATGACTGTCCTGTAAGACTGGCCTGTATGACTGTCCTGTAAGACTGTCCTGTAAGACTATCCTGTATGAATGTCCTGTAAGACTATCCTGTATGACTGTCCAGTAAGATTATCCTGTATGAATGTCCTGTAAGACTATCCTGTATGACTGTCCAGTAAGACTATTCTGTATGACTGTCCTGTAAGACTATCCTGTATGACTGTCCAGTAAGACTATCCTGCATGACTGTCCTGTAAGGCTATCCTGTAAGACTGTCCTGTAAGACTATCCTGCATGACTGTCCTGTAAGACTATCCTGAATGAATATCCTGTAAGACTATCCTGTATGACTGTCCTGTCAGACTATCCTGTATGACTGTCCTGTAAGACTATCATGTATGACTGTTCTGTAAGACTATCCTGTATGACTGTTCTGTAAGACTATTCTGTATGACTGTCCAGTAAGACTATCCTGTATGACTGTTCTGTAAGACTATCCTGTATGACTGTCCTGTAAGACTATCCTGTATGACTGTCCTGTAAGACTATCCATTTCAGTAAGACTATTCTATGACTGTCAGTAAGACTATCCTGTATGACTGTCCAGTAAGACTATCCTGTATGACTGTCCTGTAAGACTATCCTGTATGACTGTTCTGTAAGACTATCCTGTATGACTGTCCTGTAAGACTATCCTGTATGACTGTCCTGTAGACTATCCTGTAGACTGTCCTGTAAGACTATCCTGTATGACTGTCCAGTAAGACTATTCTGTATGACTGTTCTGTAAGACTATCCTGTATGACTGTCCTGTAAGACTATCCTGTATGACTGTCCAGTAAGACTATCCTGTATGACTGTTCTGTAAGACTATCTGTATGACTGTCCTGTAAGACTATCCTGTATGACTGTCCTGTAAGACTATCCTGTATGACTGTCCTGTAAGACTATCCTGTATGACTGTCCTGTAAGACTATCCTGTATGACTGTCCTGTAAGACTATCTGTATGACTGTCCTGTAAGACTATCCTGTATGACTGTCCAGTAAGACTATTCTGTATGACTGTCTGTAAGACTATCCTGTATGACTGTCCTGTAAGACTATCCTGTATGACTGTCCAGTAAGACTATCCTGTATGTGTCCTGTAAGACTATCCTGCATGACTGTCAGTAAGACTATCCTGTATGACTGTCCTGTAAGACTATCCTGTATGACTGTCCTGTAAGACTATCCTGTGACTGTCCTAAGACTATCCTGTATGACTGTCCTGTAAGACTATCCTGTATGACTGTCCAGTAAGACTATCTGTATGACTGTCCTGTAAGACTATCCTGTATGACTGTCCTGTAAGACTATCCTGTATGACTGTCCTGTAAGACTATCCTGTATGACTGTCCTGTAAGACTATCTGTATGACTGTCCTGTAGCTATCTGTGTGACTGTCCTGTAAGACTATCCTGTATGACTGTCCTGTAAGACTATCCTGTATGACTGTCCAGTAGACTATCCTGTATTCTGTAAGACTATCCTGTATGACTGTCCTGTAAGACTATCCTGTATGACTGTCCAGTAAGACTATTCTGTATGACTGTCCAGTAAGACTATCCTGTATGACTGTCCTGTAAGACTATCCTGTATGACTGTCCTGTAAGACTATCCTGTATGACTGTCCTGTAAGACTATCCTGATGACTGTCCAGTAAGACTATCCTGTATGACTGTCCTGTAAGACTATCCTGTATGACTGTCCTGTAAGACTATCCTGTATGACTGTCCTGTAAGACTATCCTGTATGACTGTCCTGTAAGACTATCCTGTATGACTGTCCAGTAAGACTATCCTGTATGACTGTCCAGTAAGACTATCCTGTATGACTGTCCTGTAAGACTATCCTGTATGACTGTCCTGTAAGACTATCCTGTATGACTGTCCTGTAAGACTATCCTGTATGACTGTCCTGTAAGACTATCCTGTATGACTGTCCTGTAAGACTATCCTGTATGACTGTCCTGTAAGACTATCCTGTATGACTGTCCTGTAAGACTATCCTGTATGACTGTCCTGTAAGACTATCCTGTATGACTGTCCTGTAAGACTGGCCTACACCATAAAGAAGTCAAACAGCCATCTTTCCCTCCCTCTCTGCCCTTCGCCAGACAAAAACTCATCCTTACGTCCGCCTGCACTGGCGCTCGTCTTTTAACACATTTGTAAGAAAGGCGAGATATACCTGAAGTTTAGACACCCTAGCTTATTATACCCTTAGATTAACCGCCCTAAGCACATAAGGGGTTGGGTTGGGTTAGTTAGGTTTGGTTAGGTTAGGTTCAGGTAAATTAGCTAAGATTAAGTTACCATTAAGGTGGTTAATCTTCAGGTAAATCAAAGGTAAGTCACATGTACCACTCAGCTATCACAGGTGGTCCATGGAAGCACAGCCTGGAACGACAGGATGAAGTAGAACAATGCCCAGGCGATGATGACGATGTAGTACACGTTGAGCCAGTTACACACTACAATGGCTGCAAACCCTATACCTGTAGGCCCATGAGAACAGGTTAATTACCGCCGTACCTGTGTGTTTTATATGCGTGTTGAACTGTATAGCTGCATTGTCTGTATATATGCTGAACCAATTGTTAACTTCTATGATAGTTTTTATTGAATATGTATATATGTATGTATGTATGTATGTATGTATGTATGTATGTATGTATGTATGTATCTCTATGCATAAAATATCAACCATTCACTTGTTTATTTATCTTTCCATTCACTTTTATATCCGTGTGTGTGTATATGTGTGTGTGTGTGTGTGTGTCTCCGCCATACTGACCTTGAAATAACGGTGACATCTTCCACACCGAGATCCCTCCTTCACTCATAAACTGACCCATGCCCACCTCCAGGAAGAACATGGGCATACCTCCCAGCACACACGCAGTACGGGATCAGGAAGGCGCCTGTAGGGAAGAAGAGGTGTAATCAATAATTAATTCACAGGAGAGAGAAAGAGAGACCTCACTTTGAAGGCGCGTTTTGAACTTTCTGTTACGGTAAAATTATTGATATAAATATATGAGGTGTGTATGGGATTAATTTACAGTCAGTTTTAAATTACTCGTAACCTCCGCTCTGATATTATCCTGTTCTCGTTTTCCAATAGTCATAAACAGAGAACTAGCTTTATTTTCAGCTCTACAAAACGCTTCATTATCTACAAGTCAAAGCAACAGCCACTCAGGATACTACATCCACCTCACACTCATTTAATTAATCCACATATTACGGAATTGGTACATATTATTAAAGAAGAAAATGGAACCAAAGAAAATGAGACCAATACAAGGGTAAACTCAAGTATAGGAAACGCTGTGGTGGAGGTGAGACACAAGTAGGATATTGAAACAGTTAGGAAGGGATGTGGAGTACACTATGAATAACTCAAGGATAAGTCTAAATATTAATTGCAGAAGTACTGTAATGCAATTACTGTGGCGGGAAGATATATAAGTCTGTCGGAGTTGGTGGGTAGGAAAGGGTGAGGAGAGATGTAAGAATGGCGGGGTCGGTGCGTAAAGAGGGCGCGGGGAGGTGGGGGGCGTGGTGGTGAATCTGGTGATATATTACGACGTGCATCGAGGACAAACACGAACCTTTATGGGCCATAACGAGACTTTGCGTGGCGAGTATTGATCAGAGAACCACCGAGTATTGGTGTATGTGATGACCTTGGGGGAGGGCCCACGGTGAGGCAGGTTACTTGTAACCTAGGTAACAGGACACGGGACCTAGCCTTCATGTACCCGACAGTATGATTGGTTAGAAGCAAGTGACGTAAACGGTACACAACCTGAGGAGGACGCCGTAGGCTGGCGGGTCCCGTGAGTACATGACGAGCTGTACCTCCTGCGTCATCGGTCTTAATCACGCTCATATGCCGCCAACGTGACCGTACCAGTCACGACATGGAGGAATCGGTTACTTTTAGACGCCCATCACGACATGCGTATGACTGTTCCTCTCAAGCGGCAACAGCAGGCGTGTGACCCGACAGTGAGCTGTGCAGCTAGGACGCCAGACGCCGGAAAGTGTTCACGCCTCTATATTGATCCCGGCGTGCACCTCATGAAGCCTTCCATCTGACGGCAGGAGGCAGGCCAGGACCCCTAGCTGGGAGGGGACACAATAACCCTCCTGTGTCCGTGTTTCCTCCATGACCTCGATCTGCCCTCCTAATCAAGGGTCCCTTACAGAGCACCACTTGTCCTCTTATGCTTAAGGGTCCTCCTTCATGATCGCCAGCTGTTGTTCTCTCTCTCAAGGGTTCTTTGGCGTTCCACTGGTGTCCTCTGATGTAACCACCTGGTGGGCGGTTGAATCCTTGTGGTGCCCTGCAGGGAAGAGTGCCCGCATACCTCGGCAGGATATGAAGGACAACAGTACATTATGAGGAGATTTGGTGTACTGTATACTCCTATACTACTGTAGCCTAACCCTCCTCACCACAGCTACTCTATCCCGTGTCCCTCCTCCCTAGCCCCCCTCCAGCACCCTGGAGACGACCTCCTCACTCCCTGCAACAAAACCCCCTCACCCACTCTGCAATAACAATCCTTCCTCACCTCCACGCCCCCAAGGACGACACTCCCTCACCCACCCTGCGACAATCACCTCTCCCTCACCTTCCTGACTTGGTTCTATTCGTCGCAGAAGCGGAATATTAACTCCTTCACCTCGGGATTCGAAGCGATGGAGAATGATGACAAATCGAGGCGGCGGACTGTAGTTACCTTCGAAAACCTGACCCTCTGAGCCGTGATGATGGGCGTTGATGGGAAGCTTCCTGGCTGCCCCGAGTTAAATGTCCACCGGTATCCACTGAAGGGGTCTACTTAGCCTCCTCTCCTAGGGGTGGGGGCTTGGGTCTGGCCAGCTGGTACGAGGGGTGTGTGTTTCGTGTATCCAGCTGGTGTGTAATTGAGTTGTATTTAGCTAGCTAGTATATGATGTGTTTGAGAAGGACCTCACTTGCTCACGTAGAAGCTAGGTAACTGCAGGTGAAATAACTACACTAACAAGAAAGACAAAAGTGTGAAGAGGAAGGAAAAAGACATGGAAAAAACAGCAAAGAGAGGAGTGAAGGTAAGGGGAGGGGGAGGGAGAGAGGGGGAAGAAAGAGGAGGAGGGAAAAGGAGGGGAGGGAAGAAAGGGGGAAGAGGAGAGAGGAAGGAAGGAGTTGGGGGAAGTGAGGAAGGGAATGAGAGTAGGAGGGGACGATAGTGGAGGGAAGAGGAGGGAAGCAGTGAAGGGAGAAAGAGACGGGAGGGGAGGGAAGGGATGGGGAAGAATATACCAAATCAGATCCCCACGCGCAGAACAATATCCCATTCCAAAAAATCCCAAGAAGGATAATGTGGGAGTGGTGGGCGTGGGTGTAGTAATGTAGGCGTGGTGGGCGTGGGTGAAGGGTGTTGGGCGTGGATAGAGGATGCGTAGGCAGGGCGCCATCTCCCCGGCGATGGCACCACCTGTTTTTTTTTAGATTTAACAAATTTATTGGCAGAGCTTGTAGTACAGTTTGCCTATTCTGAGTAATTCAGTCAGGTCTTGACACTGAGGGTGGTATCACTTCTCACTGCTACGCAGGACAGAGGTTCATACACAAAGAAATACATCATATTCATTAACAGCTATAAATGTATAGAAGTCAGATTCATATGGGTAATGTCACTGTTCACTGCCATGCAGGACAGAGGTTCGAATACAAAGAGATGCATCATATTCATTGACAGTACATATACATATATGTACACACACACACACACACACCCTTTCGACTTTCTCTGACCATCACCACGACCTCATCTGCAAATTTGGTAAGAAGCTTCTACACCATCCTCGACACCGGCTCCTACTACCACCTGAGATCCCTAGCCCGAGAATTGCTGTTCGACACCACAACCGCATCCAGTCCATACGTGCACGAACTGATCGCTATAAGAACAGCCCAGTCCCAACCATTGTAAAATTATCAATAACTTGTAATAAACCAGTGTATTCACTCCCAGTAATCACTAAATTACCGGCCGATCAGTTTGACGTCAGTAGTGGGGAAATTTCTTGAATCAATTATAGCAGATAGCATCCGATCGCATCTAGAGAAAAGCAAATTAATCTACGACTCTCAACATGGGTTTACAAAGGGAAAATCTTGTCTAACAAATCTGCTAACGTTTTTTAGGAAAGTCTTCGAGGTAGTAGATAATGACGAAAATTACGATGTTATTTACTTAGACTTTAGCAAAGCATTTGACAGAGTACCGCATCAAGGCTTCTGAGAAATAATATCGAGAGAATGATAGAAAATCATGGCTCACCGATAGAACGCAGAGGGTGAGCGTAGATGGTGTTAAATCTGAGTGGGGCCGTGTAACCAGTGGGTTCCCCAGGGGTCAGTACTAGGCCCACTTCTTGTTCATAATCTACATAAACGATTTAGATACTGGGATCAGCAGTGATAACAAGTTTGGGTGGATGACACCAAAATAAGGCGGCAAATTAATTGGGCAGGATGCAAATGCATTACAGGAGGATCTAAATAAACTGCAGGGGTGGTCTGAAAATGGCAAATGAAATTCAACACCAGCAAGTGCAGCGTACTTAATATTGAAAGAACAAATACTTGTAATGTATACAGCCTTAACAACATCAACCTAGAGAAGTCGACTTGTGAAAGAGACCTTTGGGGTACTTGTAAGCCCGGACCTACGGCCTAGAAAACAGTGCGGTTAATGTTCGAAATAAGGCAAACAGAGTATTGGGTTTTATATCTAGAGTTGTAAGTAACAAGAGTGCAGAGGTCTTATTGCAACTATATCTTGTAGTCAGGCCGCACCTCGATTATGGTTCAGTTCTGGTGCCCTATTATAGAATGGATATAAATTCACTAGAGTCGGTGCAGCGAAGAATGACAAAAATGATTCCGGGACTTAGAAACCTTCCATATCAAGATAGGTTAAAGAAACTTAACTTGCATTCCCTGAAAGACGAAGAGTGCGGGAGATATGATAGAAGTATTTAAGTGGGTGAAAGGAATCAATAAAGGGATAGATAAAGTTCTTATAATATCCGAGCAGGATAGGACTCGGAGCAACGGATTCAAGTTGGATAAGTTTAGGTTTAGGAGGAGATAGGAAGAAACTGGTTCACAAATAGGTGGTGGACGAGGAAACAAGCTTAGCAACTTTGTAGTAAGTGCGGGAACTTTGGAAAGTTTCAAAAGGAGGCTAGATAGATTCATGGATGATAGAGAGTGGTAGTAACTCTCGACAGGAGCTGCCATGCACAGGCCAACCGGCCTATTGCAGACTCCTTATTTTCTTATGTTCTTATGTTCTTACTCCTTGCACTGTCACTATGTTGAAATGAACTGTAGTTTGAGCTTTTCCCCATCTAGTTATTATATATCTTATTTGTATCACTTATGTTACTTGTATATTATTTGTAATGGAAACCCATTCCCCAATTATGCAACTGTATATTTTCAGCCTTCTGGCTGCCAAGCTCTTTCAATAAACCGTTAATTATTATATATTATATACATACATATACATATATACATACACATATACATGTACATATATATACGCATACATACATACATATACGTCGGTCAGGTTCATGTGGGTAATGTCACTGTTCACTGCCATGCAGGACAGAGGCTCGTACACAAAGAAGGAAATACATCATATTCATTAGCAGTATATATAGGTCAGTGGCTCGTGGCCTCAGCCCAGTCCTCCCGAGCACACGAGTTTTTCTTCCATGACGAACAAGGACCTAGTTCACGAGGCACATTTTTTTTCCACAAGATAAGACGAATGATTATATGAACTATATCTATTTAAAGGATTATAATCTAGCTTACGTTTCCTATAAATTATTAAGATTTTGCTGGAAAGCTGTCGACTGATAAAACTTTTTCTGAGGCTTAATTATACCGTATTTGATTGTGAAAACCCTGCTTAATGTTGAGTCGCGAGAGGTGTATCCTTGTTCATCCTAAGACAAATATATACGTACCGAGCTGGTTTGCAATATTTCACTAAGGTTTTCCTCTCACATTAAGACTTCATAGTACTCTACACATCCGCGTGTGATAAACTAAAACATAAACTTAACCTAGACTAACAAGTGATCTGCGAGACGTCTGCTTCTGACGTCACGGAAATTTCTCCTCTCTCTCTTTCTCTCAGTGGCACGCGTTCTGGCCAATCAGCGCTCAGGAAACATCTCCCCTCTGCCAATGAGAGCCAAGAACACATTTACACGCGCCTGTTTGAATCATACATAGCATCGCAAGCACTGGCCTTAACATGTTACTGAACATTAAAGCAATTTCACACGTAATTTCCTTCTTATGTATCATTGAGGATTAATGCGATCAACAGATTGATAAAGAATAGTCATCTTAATAGAATAGGAGCGTGTAGTACATGTTTACCTTAACCTGAAGGCTTCCCAAACTTTCTCTCTCTCCTTATTCATTAAGACCAACTATTTCTCAGACACTTATGCAGAATTTTGTACATCTTCCTCCTTTCCCCACACCTCTCCCCCTGCCCCCTCCACACCCCACCTCCCCTATTCCCAGTCCCCCCCCACCCCATCTTCCTTCTGTTTCTCACTTAAAAGGTTTCCGGTATGACATTTGAGAGACCAATGAGGTATTCTGGTTTTACCTAGCCACCCCCAATAAATCCCCTAAGACACCCTGACACACATCCCCTAAAACACTCTGTGTGTCAAGGTGTTTTAAGTGGCGCCCTTGGTCATCTTGACACACCCTAGAACCTTGGCGTCAACCAAGGGGAAGGGGCGGTACACTTGACACCGGCGTGACTCGCCAATCTATTTCTGTCAGCACGCAGACGGTGGCGCCACGTGTGTTGGGGGCATAACTGCAGAATCCAGCGTGTACGGGTTAATCTTTGTTGGGTGTGGATGGGTAAGGGGATAGGGTTTAGGGTGGGGGTAAGGGTCGGTGGGTGAGAGGAGTAGGGTTTAGGGTGGGTAAGGGTGGGTGGGTGGTGAGGGCGCAGCAGGACCAAGGCTACTGTACATACCAGTGCGGGACAGTCTTGAGGGGTGCAGTACACCACCCTTGATCTTGACTATCATGACTTCCCCCGGCTGGGAGGGAGGGAGGGTGAGTCGAGGTGAGGAGGGAAGGATTGAGGTGAGGTGGGGATGAGGCTGTGAGGGAGGGTAGAGGTATGGTGACGGGCCCTTGCAAGGTAGATACTCGAGATGGGGCCGGTGGTAGAAGCAGCATCGCTCTTGCCTCGCAAGCAAGATGTCAGGGGTTCGATTCCCGGGCCGGTGGAAAGTTTGGACATACTTCCTTGCCCCCATTAGTCCCTGTTCATCTAGCAGTAAAGTAGGTACCTGTTGTAAGTCGAAAGTTGCGAATTCGTATTCAGGGAGTTGTTGGAGCTTCCTATAACTTGATGACATAAACCATTGACTCTTCAGGCTTCTACGCCCTTGACTCTTCAGGCTTCTACGCCCTTAACTCATGAGACTAAAGGCAAGCATGAACTTTGCATGCTTCCCTGTTGGGCGCTGTAAACGCTTCTGCGCTTCACCTTACACAAGGATGTAAGGGAGTGCCCAATAAATAATAATAATAATAAAAAAAAATACCCGAGATGGGAATGTGGGGGAGGGGACGGCTGTAGCTAGCTGATTGGTGGAAGTGGTGGGCGGGGTGAGGCCAGAGGGGTGGGGCAGCGAGGGAGACGGGTTGTGATTGGAGGACGGAGGAAGGGCACTGCGTCCAGGATGAAGGAGGGAAGGAAGGAGAAGAGGGTGACGTAACTCGAAGATGGTGGATGTAATATACAGGGTAAGGGAGCAGAGGGGGAGGGCGGCTGAGTGGTGGGTGGTGTGACATAACACAGAGGTGGGAGAGTGAACGGGAAAGCAGGGGCGGTAGACTGGCAAGGTGATGGTCTGCAGACTGTACTAGACTGTATCCGGCGGGGGGTGGGTGCAATGTGCAAAGCTGACACGCCGTAGTAGCGACCTTGACTAGCGGTTTTCATCCCCTCTTCTCGCATATTTCCTCCTCTACCCCTTCGACCACGACACCGTCAAAGGAGGGGGCTCTTGACACCGGGGCCCTCATGACCCCATCTGACCTTCACCAGCATAGAAAAATTTCGCGTGTCCGAAAATACGAGGCAGCAGCTGGGTCCGTCTCTCTGCCCGCCCGCCTGCCCCGCCCACCCGTGCGCCAGTGGCCAAAGACTATTACTGGATATAAGGAGAGTCCACAACCAGTGTGTATCATTCAACAGTGACACAGAGACAACACCTACATCAAGCATGGACGTCCCCACCACCCCGACACCCACCCACGTCCCTCTCCGCCGTCCTAGAGCCAACACCACGCCCCTTACGACGTCTGCCTCGCCCCGGCACCAGGCACACTACCCTGGCGCCAGCAGTACTTCCCTTTGGTGTTCATACGCCACGCCAAGTCCTCGCGCCCTACAACACCTGGTGTGGGACGCTGCTAAGTCCTGTGACCTAATGATGAAGGCAGTAACATAATGCCATGTCCTGTCAGGTAGCTGTAGGGCTATATATTATTACTGTCAATCTCCTCTTATTCACTTACAGTTCTCATCGGCAGTGATTGTCGACAGAGAACAAGCACGCTTACATGTATACACCTACACAGGTACGCTCACCCATAGCCCCTGAGAGATGAGAAAAGAATCATATCATGGTGACCTCTGTACTAATCAGCCCTTCACCTGACATTTCAACAGGTAACTGATTAACCAGACAAGGTGTTATCAGTTTAAGACGCACTTCTCTTATTTCCTATCTGTCCCATTTTCTCTTATCTCTCTCAACCCATCACTCTTATCTCTCTCACTCTACGTCACTGTCTCGTCGTCTTACTCCTGCAGGAGGTCGTTGAAGGGGTAAAAATTCAGGGGGAACTAATGACAACAGCCTCTACCGTGACTATCACTCAGCTGCCAATGACACATGGCAGTTGATGTTGTACAATATATGCAGTGACACATGACACCCACTTGTACTGTGCATCAACAAGGCATGACTGTCATGTGGTTGGCAGTGACCCACATGATACTAGCACTGTGCATGACAAGGCATGACTGTCATGTGGCAGGCAGTGACACAGGACACTTGCATTGTGCACCACAAGGCATGTCTGTCATGTAGCGGGCAGTGACACATGACACTTGCACTGTGCACAACTAAGCATGACTGTCAAATGGCTCTAACAAGGAATTATGACAGAGCAAGAAAAAATAATAACTTCTGAAAATCATGACAGTGAAGTTTTGCCTTTTGTAGTCAATTTCTCTTTACTTTATTGAAACATAAACAAAAATACGAGGATAACCAGACAACAGGGGGAGGGGGGCACAGGTCAGTGTGAACCAGAGACTGACCCCTGGACCACAGAGAGGGTAAGAAACTATGTACAGTGTTTACCATAGAGGGACACACCAATACAGACCGTGGGGGCGCTACCAGACACACGGAAAGGTTCTATGCAGTCAAATACACTCACAGTCAGATAGAGTCTTTCTCCCTCTCTCTCCCTTCCACCCTCTTTCTCCTCTCCTACCCCTCTTTCCCTATACCTCCTTACCCGTTTCCTTCTCCCTCCGTATACCTTTATCCTTTCCCTTTCCAGCCCCTCCCTCTCCCTCCTCCCCTTCGCTCCACGACAGACTAAACCAACATTTTCTCAGCAACATGGCGAGAAATGGATCAGTGGAACATCTTCTTGTGGGAGTCCTCAGGAGCCCACATCTACCTCAACTACCTGTGGGTAATGGCACACCTCACGTTGTTAGGTGCTGTGGCATGAGAGAGAGAGAGAGAGAGAGAGAGAGAGAGAGAGAGAGAGAGAGAGAGAGACTGACTGGGGAGGGTACTAGGCTTGGGAAGGGTAGCTGGGGAGGGTGGTTGGGGAGGGTAGCTGGGGAGGGCGAGGTTGAAAATTAACTAATCAAACTTAGATAAGACTCAGCTATGCATAAGGTGGTGCGGGGAGGGAGGGGCAGAAAGGGGGGGTTACAGGTATGCTTGGGAGGGAATAGGAAGGTAGAAGCCTCGTCTCTCTTTCCCTCTCCCTCTCTCACTCTCTTTCTCTCTCCCGATCTCTTCCACCCATCCTCTCTCTCTCTTTCTCTCTCTCCCGATCTCTCCCCCTCCATCCTCTCTCTCTCTCTTCCCCTTTCCCTCCCGCTCTTTCCCTCCTACGCTCTTACTCTCTCTTTCTCTTCTCGCCCCCTCTCTCTCTTCCCCTCTCTCGCTCTCTTTCCCTCCTCCTCTCTCACCCTTCCTCCCCATCGATCCACAAACAGAATTATCGGCACCAGAACCCTCACAACAGAAGTACAGAGGCGTTAGGTTAGGTTAGGTTAGGCGTTACACATCAGGCTCCTTACAAAGACCGTGGCAGCGTGTAGACTTCTGCAGGAGGCTGAGCGATGCACCTGTGAAAGATCTCCCGACACCTAACCTAACCTAACGTAAGTCGTAACCTAGAGGAACCTAACCTAACCCACCAATAACTTATCTCCAGAAGCAGCGTTGATAAGAGACATCGCTATTGGTGCCCAGTATGTGGAGTCGATACCGCCATGTTTGCTTGTGGGGGAGGAAAGGGGAGAGAGAGCGGGAGGGGGAGAAAGAGAGAGGAGGGGGGCAATGAAGTGAATGGGAGGGAGGGGGAAAGAGAGAGAGAGAGAGAGAGAGAATCAATACTCAACAATGCCTGTTCATTATTTTGAAAATAGGTTGAATCCAACTCGGCTTTAAGGAGTAGTAATAGCTGTAAGAAGATTAGATTAAGTTATTTGGTGAAGTTTGGTTAGGTTAGGTTTGGTTTGGTTAGGTTAGGTTTGGTTTGGTTAGGTTAGGTTAAGGTAGATATTTAAAGTTGGGTTAGGTTAGGGTAGATTTAAAGTTAAGTTAGGTCTAGTTAAATATTGAGGTAATTAGTTTGACACCAGATTCAGTTAAAACTCCTAGTATGACAAACAAACCATCAGTATGAAACAACTTCATACTGAGCCAATACCATATGCGTGTGTGACAAGTATGAGACTGGACTAGTACTAGGTGTAAAAATTAAGTCATATTCAGTGTGAGGTCAGTAATATAAATATCATACTATTATACAAATATGACTTTTGAACAATAACAAACATGAGACTAAATCATACTAAACCTTTCTGTATAAGTGTGTATCTACATTCTAGGGTTTAAATCATACTTATATAGACTGTATAGTTTTACAATCATACTAAATACGATAAACAATAATATTAGGTTACACAATACGAACCTGAATCATACTAAGGCCGTAAGTATGGATTTTATACACTTCACAAAAATTATAACGTTTTTTAAAGTATACACAGTCACTAGTATGAGAGTGGATCGTACTTGTGCCATCTGTATAACATAAAAGGCTTCTAAGACTACCAGTATGATTATCAGATCATTCTAGCGCCATCAGTATGAGACCAGAAATCATACTGGGATGTTTGATACATTTCTAAATCATACTACACAGACATTGTACCAGAAGAGTATACATCTGCTGCTAGTATGACAAATACTGACAGAAAAAATTATCACGAATCACAATAGTTGAAAATAACTTACCAGAAAAACTGAATACAGAAAATAAAAGTGAGGAAAGGGAGTATGAATGGGAGGAGAAGAGGGAAGAGGAGAGAGGGAAGAGGAGACGGGGGAGAGGAGAGAGGGGGGAAAGAGGAGACGGGAAAGAGGTGACGGGGAAGAGGAGTGGGGAAGAGGAGAGAGGAGAGGTGGTAAAGGAAGAAGCTAGCATCAAAAGGTGAAAGAAGGAGAAGAAGAGGAGGAGAAGGCTGTAGAGGAGGAGGAGGAAGAAGAGGAGGAAGAAGAGGAGGAAGAAGAGGAGGAGGAGGAGGAAGCACACGGCAGCACAGTACTCACCTCCACCATTCTTGTAACAGAGGTAAGGGAACCTCCAGACGTTGCCAAGTCCTACACAAAACCCGATCACCGACAGGAGGAAGTCGAACTTGTTCCCCCATTGTTCCCTCTCCTTCGTCACGCCCTTCACCTTCACTTCCTCCGTCATAGTGGTGGTAGTGGTAGTAGTCGCAGCTGTGGTGATGGTAGGGCAGCTGGTGGTGGTGATAATGGAGATATCGTCGCTAGTGGTGATGGTGGTGGTAGTGTTGGTGGTGATGGTGGTGGTGTTTGTCGTCGCCGCGTTTCGATGTGATTCGGAACGCGATCTGGCTCTATGACGCGCGAGGTTTATGTATGGATCAAATGGTTTATATTAATCTTAAAGGGTTACGATGGTTTGATTATTGTTGTAAATGAAAAAAACAAGATTAAGGACCAAAGATATACATTTAGTAAATTTTTTGGTTTTTCTCTTGACGAATCACTGGGGGTGCCACTGGCGAGCTGTGAGTGTCACTAATCACCGGCTCTGAAGCGCACTTGCCGCCACACAGGACCAAACTAGACTTGTGCCGGTTTTGTTTACTTCAGTATGGCGACCGAAGCCTTTGTTAATGGAGAATTTATGAAAGACACACAACCTTAAGATAAGTCTCACAGCTCAAGCACAGTTAAGAGTGGTGGTGGCCGGCCGTCTCCCTCCTTATATAACCAGGAGAGCAGTTGCCAGTTGTAGCGTTAGGTGGGACCATTTTCACGCTCTTCGTCCCGATTCTCAAAGATTCGTCCGAAATTTTGTTATTCCCTTCTAAGAGCGATGTCAGAGGCGCTCATTTCAGATAAAACCTAAATAGCATTACGATGTCATTTAGGGAACCATAATATAAAGACTAAACATATAATTCACCTTTTAGTCATCAGGGGGGAATGGGGTTGAGGAAAGGGTGAGGGAGTGAGGGGGGTGGGGGGGTGGGGGTGGGGGGGTGGAAGAGCACAGACTCGCATCTAAAGCAAAGAAAGGAAAATTACTCGTAAGATCCGTGCAGCTATGAATCCATGTTTGTGCTGAATCTCTTTTTAATAATTCAGGATTTGGTGAATCAGTATGAACCCTCCGCTGACATGATGGCCCCTCCTCCTCCCCCCCAGCAGGTTATAAATGACTTACCTCCCCCCTCTCCTCTTCCCCTGGCTGAGATCTGAGGAATGGAATTATTATTATTATTTTTATTATGATTATTATTAATATTATTATTATTAGTAGTAGTATCATAACCATAATTAATATAGTCTTTTCTACTTATTATAATTTCTATTCAGGTGTATGCCATGTTTGTCAGGTGTGTGTGTGTGTATGTGTGTGTGTGAGAGGTATAGTTAATCATGTCAACATGTCTGGACTAGCGGGGTATACTCTATAACAGGTTTTTCGGTCCTTCAGTAAAAACAAGTGTAACCGAGAACTGGTCATACCTGTGTTAGTGAGGCGCTGCTACTATATCCGGCAGATAGATAGATAGATAGATAGATAGATAGATGAATAAATAGATAGATAGATATACAGTAGAACATCCCCCCCCCCCTCCACAAAGTAACACTAGACTGGTTAATCTTTATGCAAAATTACCTGGGGAGCTAATCTTCAGGTGATCTAATTAGTTCTTGGCATGTTAGGAGTCGATATTATCACTTACAGGTAGTTCCCCTTGGCTCAGTATGTGGCTTCTCTGTGCAGCCCTGTGATTTACTAGAGATCCCCATGTAGTGTGTAACTCATACTCGAGGTGGCTCATTTACGGTGTGTGTGTGTGTGTGTGTGTGTGTGTGTGTTCAGTGTGAGTTACGTCTTTAGTGAAGGTCAGTGACAGGTGGATATAAGGGAAGGTCTTTTGTTGATTTTCGTCAGGAGTGTGTCAGAGGTGGAGGCAGGTGCTGGGGGGGTCGGAGAGTGTATTAAAGGGGCGAAGGGCAGGCTGGATAGTGTAGAGCAGCAGAGGAGTGAGTACTTTAGCGTGGGAGGCATGACTCTGTGTGTGTGTGTGTGTGTGTGTGTGTGTAACTAAGCGAGGTAAATAGTTACTGCGGGCAAGACACGGGGAGCAGTGTTGAGGGAGTTCCCGCTGTATGGATCGATAATGGACAAGGGAAGCACCACACTGACTATCACCCTTATCACCATCATCCTGACTATCACCATCACCCTGACTATCACCATCACCCTGACTATCACCATCACCCTGACTATCACCATCACCCTGACTATCACCATCACCCTGACTATCACCCTGACTATCACCATCATCCTGACTATCACCATCATCCTGACTATCACCATCATCTTGACTATCACCATCATCCTGACTATCACCATCATCTTGACTATCACCATCATCCTGACTATCACCATCATCCTGACTGTCACCATCAACCTGACTATCACCATCATCCTGACTATCACCATCATCCTGACTATCACCATCATCCTGACTATCACCATCATCCTGACTATCACCATCATCCTGACTATCACCATCATCCTGACTATCACCATCACTATCACCATCATCCTGACTATCACCATCATCCTGACTATCACCATCATCCTGACTATCACCATCATCCCGAAGGAGAACATCATGGTGAGGGAGGACATCCTCTTAATGAAGGAAGATAGGGAGGACAGGTATGGTAGGATAGGTAGTTGACAGGTGTATAGCGGACAGGTGTGGCAGGACAGGTGTATCAGACAGGTGGTTGACAGGTGTTTACGTCACAACACAGCCAAAGTGAGAAAATAAGAATCTTCCTGAGGTCTTTCATATAATCCAACACACACACACACACACACACACACACAGGAGTCGTAGACCCTCAGCAATTTGGCAATATGAAAACTTCCTCCACCACTCACTGTCTTGTCAGCTTTCTCGATTACATATACCGCCATCTCGAGAAACGAAAAACGTCTGTAGCTGTCGCCTTCATTGATTTCACTAAAGCGTTCGACCTAGTCGACCACAATATAATCATCAACAAAGCTATTGACCTCGGGCTTCGGAGAAGTCTTATACCATGGCTTACAGACTTCCCTCAGTGACCGACGCCAAGCTGTACGCTTCCGAGGGCTGTCTCCACCTTTCAGTCACTCACCTGTGGCGTCCCCAAGGCACCAAGATGGGACCACTCTGCTTCCTTATGCTCATCAATGATGCCCTAAGAGAAACCCCTGCTCGCTGGAAATATGTCGACGACTCCACCATTGGGATCAGCGTCAACAATTCTGCTCCCAACTATACCGCCCTTCAGGATTTATTGAACAGTCTCCAAACTGGGCCACCAACAACCATGTCACCATCAACCATACCAAGACCATGGTTATGCACATCAACCTCTCCTCCGACATTGTCCCACCTCCTTCCATTACTCTAGGTCCGAACACACTCGGGTTGTAGATTCCACGAAGCTCCTCGGCGTCACCATAGACAACAAACTAAATTGGAAACCACACGTCAGTGAAGTGTCAAATCCTCCAGTTTCCGTCTCCACCTCCTCCGCCGACTCAAGTCCCTCGGAGTTCCTGCACACGAGCTCCTCAGTGTTTACACAACATTCATACTTCCCAAGCTCACCTATGCCTCCCCCACCTGGTCTTCCTCCCGAAATGCCACACAACGTAAACGCCTAGAAAAAGTGCAAAAGAGGGCATGCAAGATTATTCTCTCCCCTTCCTACTCCACATATCAAGAAGCGCTCAACACACTGACCCTTTCGACTCTCACTGACCAGCACCACGACCTAATCTGCAAATTCGGTAAGAAGCTTCTACACCATCCCCGACACCGGCTCCTACTACCACCTGAGATCCCTTGTCCGAGAATTGCTGTTCGACACCACAACCGCATCCAGCCCATACGTGCACGAACTGATCGCTATAAGAACAGCCCAGTCCCAACCATTGTAAAGATTATCAATAACTTGTAATAAATCAGTGAATTCACTCCCAGTAAACACTGCTCCTTACACTGTCACTATGTTGAAATGAACTGTAGTTTGAGCTTTTCCCCATCTAGTTATTATATGTCTTATTTGTGTCACTTATGTTACTTGTATATTATTTGTAATTCGTAACCCATTCCCCAAATATGTAACTGTATATTTTCAGCCTTCTGGCTGCCAAGCTCTTTCAATAAACCGTTAATTATTATTATTATTATTATTATTACACACACACAAAGGAATGAAAGGGTTAGGTTTATTTATATCTTAATATTTTCCTTCCGCGCGCGTGTGTGTGTGTGTGTGTGTAATAATAATAATAATAATAAACGGTTTATTGAAAAAGTTCTGCAGCCCGAAGGCTGAAAATATACATTGGACATAAATGACTTATTACATACATTGGTGGTTTAACAAAAGCCTTCATTAGAGAAAGGTAAAGGAACATACAGTGAACATACAGATTAATGTAGGTGTTGAACAGCAAACTCGTAGTGTAGTAACTCCCTCCCAGATGTGTGTGTGTGTGTGTGTGTGTGTGTGTGTGATAGCAATTCCTCCGTCTGCCTTTGTGCTTTCGTCGTGGCTCCAGGCCCAGGGAGGAGGTGAATATTTTCGTCTATTCTCAGTTTTTTGGGTAAAGTATGGGAGTGAGTGTTTCCTCTCTCTCTCTCTCTCTCTCTCTCTCTCTCTCTCTCTCTCGTAGCTTCCAAATTCACGACCTAGCATCACTTTGCGGAAAAAATTTATATATCACAAACAAATCTCTTCCTCGGGCCTTGGCCTATATAGCTCACAGACTCAAGGCGGCTACCCCATCAGTCTGCGGATTTTCTCACACGTGTCAGGAAGATGATTACTTGAAACACACCTGACTAACACACACAAACTTTATGGGTTCCAATCCTCCTCCCCCTAACCTTCAACACCTCCTTTATTCCACGACTCTCAGCTTAATTTGGCTCCTCTCAGCTTAATTTGGCTCTCCTCAGCTTAATTTGTCTCCTCTCAGCTTAATTTGGCTCTTCTCAGCTTAATTTGGTTCCTTTCAGCTTAATTTGGCTCTAGACAGTTAAATCTAATTATAAAGAGGAGTTAATTAGTATCTCCCTTGATTTCCTCTCGTCTACCTGTCACGCACCTGGGAAACACCTCCACAACTCTTTGAACTATGAGAATTTTTTTTATATATTGTTAAGAGGTGAATTAGGAACATTTTATTTGTATTTTGATGAAGGTGGATGAGAATGCTGTCACCAGGGGCATCTTCCTGTCTATATCTGTCTGAGAGGGCGTCGTGATAATGCTGCAAGATCAACTAGAGAGTGTTGTTGACTGAGAGGGATGCCTAGTCTTCATTCCTTGAGTAGCTTGAGTCTTGAGGCTTCTGGCAGCTTCAGCAACTCTTCAGCAAGTCTCTCTCACTGAGACTCTTCCTACCAATGTTCTCTCACGATCTTACAATACCATATGCTTCTTAAATAATACCTAACTAAACTTTACTTGTCTTCCATTACTGACTATAATTTACTCATCATCAAAGTGCCTTACTATAATCTAAAATAATAATAATAATAATAATTAACGGTTTATTGAAAGAGCTTGGCAGCCAGAAGGCTGAAAATATACAGTTACATATTTGGGGAATGGGTTTCGAATTACAAATAATATACAAGTAACATAAGTGATACAAATAAGATATATAATAACTAGATGGGGAAAAGCTCAAACTACAGTGCATTTCAACATAGTGACAGTGCAAGAAGTAGTATTGACTGGGAGTGAATACACTGGTTTATTACAAGTTATTGATAATTTTTACAATGGTTGGGACAAGAAAGGCTGGGTGGACAACGCATGGGACTCAGTAGGTAGTATGCTGTCTGTAGTTGTGTTGGACAGGTGTCATAATTACAGGTAAATATAACCACAGAGACCAAAATAGTTTGAGCAATATGGAGAGAGAGAGAGAGAGAGAGAGAGAGAGAGAGAGAGAGAGAGAGAGAGAGAGAGAGAGAGAGAGAGAGAGAGAGAGATTCAAGGTATAAAGTGCAAGTAACATCCTGTAGAAGATAAGGTATCGTAACGTCAGCCGGTTCTCAAGTTCGTTAGTCAGGGATGTGGCAGTCAAGTGTCAGCAGGGTGTCAGCAAGGTGTCAGCAGGGTAAAAAGTCCTGGATGTGTCAGATTTGGAAGAGGGTACCTAACCTAATCTAACCTAACCCCAGGTAATATTAAACTTTACCTGTACTAAAGAACCTCGACCTGTCTTGTTAATTACTGTTGGTATTGAGGCTTAAATTCCAAGCGACTACCTCTGATAACGTCACACTCTCTGATGACGTCACTGAACGGCGTTGCCAGATGGTTATTTTTTCTACGATATTATATGTAAAAACTTATGCTTCTTTTTGTTTGTTTTTTAATTCATTTTAAGTAAAGTGATAATAATAATGCCGATAAAAATTAGGATTAGAATTTACCTTTCCCTGTTGTATATAAGTAAGGCTTATAATGAGAGAGAGAGAGAGAGAGAGAGAGAGAGAGAGAGAGAGAGAGAGAGAGAGAGAGAGAGAGAGAGAGAGAGACTATAAAAAAACAGAATTATGTAACGTAAATGTGAAACAAATATCTAAGTGTGTGTGTGTGTGTGTGTGTGTGCTAATGCTTGCGTGTGTGTGCGTCATTCACAAGGCTAGGAAGAGTATTGTATTGGTCTTGTAACAGCGTATGTATGCATGTATGTATGTATGTATGTATGTATGTATGTATGTAGGTATGTATGTATGTAAGTATATGCGTTCGTGTTTATGTGTGTGTGTGTGACCTTATGTTGTGGTCATGCTGTCTGTTTCTCTTCCTGTCTCTGTCTATCTTTGTGGTCATACTGTCTGTTTCTCTTCCTGTCTGTCTGTCTGTCTGCCTTTGTGGCTTTTTGTGTCTGTTTCTCTTTCTGTCTATCTGTCTATGTGGTTATCTGTCTGTGTATGTAACTAACCTAACTTAACCTAACCCCCAGGTAGCATTATCAGGTAAACTATCTGCAGGAGGGGGGGGCTGTTCTTCACGTGACACCCTTCCCCTGGCGTAGGTCGCTATCAAACCTTCCTTGACCTTCACCCCTCCGCCTCCGAGAACAGCGTCAGGAGTTTACATTAACCCTCTCTTTACTGTTGCATATGATACCTCCCACCACCTCCCCTACCTCTGTTACATCACACCCCTTCTCTTCCCCTCACGTCTCTCTCTCTCTCTCTCCATTGCATAACTACCCCTCACACCAAACTCCTACACGTTAGCACCTCTCTCCCTCTCCCCTCACTCCCCTCTTAGCCTCTCTTCCTTTGGTGATGTCATACGCTGTATTATCTTATGTTACAAGCGTCATCCAGCCTGACTTACACAGTACGTCTACACACACACACACACACACACACACACACACACACACACACACACACACACACACACACACACACACACACACACACACACACACACACACACACACACACACACACACACACACACACACACACACACACAGGCACTAGTAACAATCAGATTTCAGATTTCGCGCCAACGCTGAATCCGTGACCTGACCCCTCAAGAGTTCAGCTGACATTCAGTGCCAGCAGGGGTGGTGAGCCTCAGGGGACGCAAACACCCGCTAGCGTTTAACATATTAGCGAACGACTCCATAAAAACTTATAATGGACCCACAACACGTGATGGTGGCGCCAAGACAAAGTAGTGGCGTGATTTAGCAAATAGTCAGAGCATAATATAAAATAATTATATAGAAATTAATGGTAATATGAGATTAGTGAGCTTATTATAGATGGTGATCAGTGAGCTCGTTATAGAGAGCTATAATATCAGTGGATTGACTTAATAGACTACAAGTGTTTTCTAAATGATTTGAATATGCAGTATATATTATGTACTAAGTCTTTGATGAGTCAGTCATATTATCACCAACTTCAAATATTTATAGCAAGTCGTTTTTGTTTTTTATTCGTGTTTACATTTACCTAACAAGAGCTATACAGTATATATACCTCTCACTCTTATGACTGTTGTGGGATAATTATAGTGACGTTGAATCAGATTATTTCGCCTTAAGATTAACCTAACCTAACCTATCTTAACTAAACCTAAAGCTAACGCCTAAACTAACCTATCTTAACCTAACCTAACCTAACACACAGCCACACACTCCAAAGGGTACGGTTTAGATAATATGAGCCAGAGTAATCCAGTATTTTCAAATAAATTTTCCTACGAAGATTCCACAAGATATTTTATCTCCCTCGCATCTTACAATAGGTCACAGGGGAGGGGTGGGGGGTGTGGGTAGGGGGTGAGGAGGGTGAGGGAGGGGTGAGGTAGGGGGGTGAGGGAGGGTGGAGGAATGATAAAAGATGTGTTTAAGAGGTGTAGAGGAAGGGTGAAGGAGGGGGTGGAGGAGGGGGTGTTGAGGAGGGGTGATTTAGGGGGTGGAGGAGGCAAGGGATGAAAGATGGGTGAGGGAAGGGGGTGTGTTGTGTGTTGGTCCTCCAGAGTGAGGACGATAAGACCCCGACATTGCACCAACAAGGAAATGGGAGGCGATAAACACAACAGGTGAAAGGTCGTGTGTGTAATAATAATAATAATAATAATAATAATAATAATAATAATAAACAGTTATTAATAGAGTTGCAGCCGGTGGCTGAAAATATACAGACTTACATTTGATTCAGACATAATGATATAATATGCATTGAATACATTTACAGGGCTGTACAGTACATAAATCAGGAGTTGTTTATTATTTTAACAATAGATGGGATGGTGCTGTTCTTATATCTATCGGTGCGGGCTCTTATGGGCTGAATTTTGTTGTAGTGGCGGACTGCGCGAGTTGGGTGGGGGGCTGCAGGTGGCAGGAGGTGGCGATGGCGAGGGTGGTGCAGTAGTCCACGGCCAAACCTTTCCAGTGCTTGGTGGTGGAGGTCACTGAGGGATGGCATTTCCAGGGTGGAGAGAGCGTTGGTGTAGCCGGAGTATTCTGCGCCGAGCATGATTCTGCAGGCCCTTTTCTGTACCTTCTCTAGCTGACGTTGTTGGGTGGAGTTGAGAGAAGACGACCAGGCTGGTGACGCATACGTTAGTTTGGGGAGAATAAAGGCGTTGTAGATGGTCCTCAGCTCTGGCGTGGGTGTCCCAAGTGACCTAAGTCTTCGTAGCATGTAGAGACGGTACGAGGCTGCCTTGACTGTGTTATTTACATGGGCCTTCCAGTCAAGTTTGTTGTCTATAGTTACACCCAGGAGTTTGGCAAACTGCACCAGCTGGAGAGGATGGGCACCCACTGTGACTGCTGGGGCTTGCACTGGAGTGGTGGCGGTATTGATATGCATGACTACGGTTTTGGTGTGGTTGATGGTGACCTTGTTCTCCGTAGTCCATGCCTGTAGCCTGTCCAGGGTGCCTTGGAGCGATGAGTAGTCTGGTGCGGTGTTGTCCACTGAAACCCCCACAGTGCAGTCATCCACGTACTTCCACCTGTGAGGAGTGTCCGATAGAGCGTCGTTGATCAGGATGAGGAAGCACAGTGGTCCCATCTTGGTCCCCTGGGGAACACCGCAGGTGAGGTGTTGGAATGTAGAGACCAAGCCCTGATACCTCACTGCTTGGCGACGCCCACTCAAGAAATCAGATATTATTATTATTATTATTATTATTATTATTATTATTATTATTATTATTATTATTATTATTATTATTATTATTATTATTATTATTATTATTATATTTTCGCCCCCCAGGCCCTGATATGGGTCAGTGACCTGTGCCCGGGTGGGCTAATTCCTGTAAAAACAAAAAAGAAAAAAGAAAAAAGAAAAAACCGCCAAGGGACTCTGTAAACACAAACACCAAGGGACTCTGTAAACACAAACACCAAGGGACTCTGTAAACATCTTATACTTTTATCTAAACTTCTAACCCTTAACTTACTTCTTGTATAAGCAAAGAAACAAGCCTCATTGTTTTCCCTACAGCGAAATTATTTCTATACCAATATTAAGTCTAGTTTATCCCCGAACTGTCCTTTGAGATTATAACATTTCAATTTTAAAATTTTAGGAGACGTGGCATCACCAGACACCTATACACCAGCCTCAACCAATCACCACAATGTTTCCAAGTGTATACATGCAATGCGATTGGTTAACAGGCATGAAGTCAACGTTATATGAACCAATGGCATGGGTCTCGGCAGCTAAGGTTCCTACACACACCACTACAGGATATATCTAGTTAGTACAGGTTACATAAATACACACTATACAATGATAACATTCATCACTAACGACCTTTTGAAAAACAAGATTACTGGACTGTGCTTCAGATCATACTAGTGACGAGAAGACCTCAGGGAGACAGTTGTAAGGTATGAGATAAAGCTAGGAATGGGGGAAGAGGGCAAGATGACACGGAGAGAGAGAGAGAGAGAGAGAGAGAGAGAGAGAGAAAGAGAAATCATGGTACCAAGTCCAATATACAGTAGTTCTAGAGTTTCAACATAAGATACACACAAACATACGCAGTTACCATTATCAGAATGACTGTGAAGGTAAGTACAGTACAAGATTCTATACCTAGCGGGTTGTATCGTTGCCTCAATATCCATCTACGGTACCAAATAAATAAATAACAATAAAAATAAAACAGAAATAATTGTTGCTTGTGTCCAGATACTTGAGAGCCGAGTAAAAACTTATCGATTTAGAATTTGAAATTTGGAAAACACTTGAGGAGAAGGACACGGTATCTCACTTTGGTTTCTATTGGAAGATAAAAGAAGAGAGGAGGCAGAAGGAAAGAGGAGAGGAGACAGGGAGAAAGAGGAGATGAGAGAGAAGGAAAGAGGAGATGAGAGAGACTAGAAGAGAGAAGTAGAAAGAAGGAAGAAGGGACAGGGACTACAAAAGAAGGATAACAATAACTCAAAAGAATGAGAGAGAGAGAGAGAGAGAGAAAGAAAGAAAGAGAAGGAGAGAGGAAATCCCTTGACTTTAAAAACATTATCCTCGACTGTTGGTGAGGCTGCCAAGTGTGGTAAATTTTCATATTGGGCACAGAGAGAAGTGGTTATATCTAGATTATTCTTCCTTACAAACACACCAAGGCTTCCACACACCCACACACACCCACACACACCCACACACACCCACACACACCCACAAACACACCAAGGCTTCCACACACACCCACACACACCCACACACACCCACAAACACACCAAGGCTTCCACACACACCCACACACACCCACAAACGCACCATTGTAAATACTCAAGCTGTATTTTTCGATGTTGTTAAGGTATTGTAACTCAAATATAAAAACATGGAGAGTAAATCTTCGTGAGAAAGTTGGCCAATCACAGTGATGCTTTCAAAATATAACGACCAATCACAAGTTAAGATGTTGAAGAAGATGAAAATGGTAGTCCCAGCTCTCAAAAGACGCCCTAACCTTTCCAGGTTAGGTTAGGTTAGGTTCAATTATTTACTGACGTCTGTCAAGAAAAAACAAACAATGATTTTATTTACACTTTGTACCTATTTTCCACAAACTGAACAACAATATTACTTCAATAAGCAACTTGATAAACACTACATAACGATCCAAGAAACTAATGCCGCACAATTTATGATACAATATTGTGAGAAGTACAAATAATGATAATTGTGTGTGTGTGTGTGTGTGTGTGTGTGTGTGTGTATGTGTGTGTGTGTGTTTGTCATTACAGCCTATGTGACGTCTTCCTTCTCTACCCTCAAAAGACGTCTAATTCCACACACAGAATATTACATGAGTAAACACATATAGCCTCACCCACACTGTATCATTCACATTAAGAGCGTCCCAAGGGTCTCAGCACAGTACACTCTTTTCACACCATAAAGCTTGAGAGTCTAAATTAGGGGAACTTACCTATTTTTCTGTTGACATGACCTGACCTGACCACCACCACCCCACAAACAAGCATAACCATGGCTAGTAAAGGTAATAGACTGGATAGTGTACAAATTAACCTGGAAAAAAAAGAATAACACTCATTTATTATATTAGAGGTGCATAATAATATACTGTGGTAGTGAAAGAATATTTTATGCATTTTCAAAGATTATGAGAATATATTACAGTATACACTTGTTAATTAGTATTATACACTTAATAAAACAAATGGTTTATTAATGTGAATACTGATAAACCATTGATAATTAATTTTTCAGAGATATTGTCATGAAGAAGGGTAGGTGATGGTAGGTGGATGGTGATGGTGGTAAATGTTGGTGGTGGTGATGGTGGTAATGATGCTGTGGCAAGTGTTAATGGTCGTGGTAAGTATTGGTAATGGTGGTAGTTGATGCTACTGGTAGTAGTGGTAATAGTGGTTATAGTGGTTGAGAGAGAGAGAGAGAGAGAGAGAGAGAGAGAGAGAGAGAGAGAGAGAGAGAGAGAGAGAGAGAGAGAGAGAGAGAGAGAGAGAGAGAGAGAGAGAGGAGCGTCACGTGCAGACTCTCCCAGTACTGCCACTCTAGCACACACCGGTTTTAACTCACAGTAACTGCTTGTCCTCATCTTTCTCCTGTTATCTCTACCTTACCCAAACAACACCTCTTGGTCAGGTGGATCTCTCAAGTGGCCTCTAGTAACACGTATACAGACAGACAGACAGACACCCATACTGCTGGCGTCTCTATGCTTCGTGGGTCAGATATGAATAAACACCTCCCACCCTTATATCTTATTTCACCTGATGAGTAAACACCCTAACGTTACTTGGGGATAGAGGTTAGGTTAGGTTAGGTTAGATTGAGCTTGAAGAGCCACAGCAACAAACAGCTCCAACACAGCTTCACAGGAGAGCCAGGCACTGCTAAACACTCATGTTTCGGATAGTTGTTGTTAGGTGAGCTGTTTCGACATACGGTATACCTCCAGTGGTGTTTGTTGAGTAGCACACACACACACACACACACACACACACACACACACACACACACACACACACACACAAATAAGTAAAGAGGAAAATAAGTCTCTAAGCTTATACACACAATGGTCGTGTTTGGAGGCTGAATTTATTTGAGATGTAGAAGCTGTCGCCAACACAAATGCCAACCCTGAGTTAACGAACTGTATGACCCTAGTGTATCAAGGAATAAATAATCCAAGATGACAAGGACAATATAGCAACTGCACTGGGGAACTGAAGGTGAAGCGGTGTTATAAAAGTGTGTTAGGAAAGATAAAAGCCGGGTTTTTCATAAGAAGATTGTTGTGAAGGAAGGAATGAAGAATGAATGAAGATTTTACCAGATAGAGGAATGAGGACTTGAAGGTAAAATAGTAAGGCATTCTGATAAAACGATAATAGAATTGTAAATGTGAGAGATGTGTCAGGCTGGAGTAAGGAAGAAGAAGATGAGGATGATGATGACAAGAGATAACAAGATTAACACACGACGAGAGACCTTTAGAGACCAGACGAAGATGGAGAGACAAGTAAAAATCTCTCTCTCTCTCTCAGCAACATTCCTCCCTGACTGTGACCCATACCTGTCTCTCCTACTCCCCCGTGTGACCCCACCAGGTGTTTGAGTGCCACTATACCTCAGGCACTGGACAATGGCTTAAACTTACACCTCAGGCACTAGGAAATGAAACTGGCTTAAACTTACAACTCAATGGCTTAAACTGGCACAATGGCTTAAACTTACACCTCAGGCACTGGGCAAACTTACACCTCAGGCACTTGGCTTAAACTTACAACTCAGGCACTGGACAATGGCTTAAACTTACACCTCAGGCACTGGGCAATGGCTTAAACTTACACCTCAGGCACTGGACAATGGCTTAAACTTACACCTCAGGCACTGGACAATGGCTTAAACTTACACCTCAGGCACTGGACAATGGCTTAAGCTTACACCTCAGGCACTGGACAATGGCTTAAACTTACGCCTCAGACACTGGACAATGGCTTAAACTTACACCTCAGACACTGGGCAATGGCTTAAACTTACACCTCAGACACTGGGCAATGGCTTAAACTTACACCTCAGGCACTGGGCAATGGCTTAAACTTACACCTCAGGCACTGGACAATGGCTTAAACTTACACCTCAGACACTGGACAATAGGATAAACTTATGCCTCAGGCACTGGGCAATGGCTTAAACTTACACCTCAGGCACTGGACAATGGCTTAAACTTACACCTCAGGCACTGGGCAATGGCTTAAACTTACACCTCAGGCACTGGGCAATGGCTTAAACATCAAACAGAGAATAATAACTAACCACAAGAGACCCATAGAGCCAAAATTACACCCTTGCTCTCTCTCTTTTTTACATACAAACTCACTATACTATTAATTAGCACTAAAGCATCACGAACACAGAGATTATGATACATTACTAATCATTATATCTACTTTTGATACATCTTAAAGGTATATTATTATAAGGTGTGCCAAGTGCCTCTGAACACGTGAGAAACACCTGTAATTATGGTAATACAGGTTGTGGTGGTAAGCTGTCTGTCTGTCTGTATCGCCTCGCTGTGTTTAGATATTGATATGTGGTCTATGTGCGTGTTGGGTAAGCCTGACTTAGTGGGGCGGAGACCTGCCATCACTCATTTCTTTCTTTTCTTTAATTTTTCTTGCTCTCTGTCGTAATTTGTGTGTAATAATAATAATAATAATAATAATAATAATAATAATAATAATAATAATAATAATAATTATCGGTCTATTGAAAGATCATAGCAGCCGGAAGGCTGTGTGTGTGTGTATGTGTGTGTGTGTTTGTGTGTGTGTGTGTGTGTAGTAACAAGGTCCCTCAAGAGCAGCCGCCAACTGACCGACTTTGTGACACCACCTGGCAGATATACCAAATCTAGGTCTGGAGAAATGCTGAAGAAGTAGGTCACAAGTTATAGCACAGAGGTCAAAATGAAGGTCAAAGGTCGTTTCTGGTTAAATTTAAATCGATTGTCTTTATTTATCGATGACAGTTTTTGTTGTCTACTGGACCCCGTGAGTGACGTTATAAATAAACTCGCGTAAACAGTGACGTCATACATAAACAAACCCATGAAAACAGTGGGTTACGATTTACTAGTCAGTATGATGTCTGAGTTATTCATTCACTCGCTCTTACTACATTCCTCTCACTCTTATGTTGTTGGTAATCATTGTCTCCCACCAAATTAGTAATCTAGGCCAAGGTGCAGTGCCAGAGTGCCAGAGTAGCTAGCCAAGGAGGTAAACCACCTGCCTGCACTCCCGGTTAAAGTTATCACCTTTTTTCTCTCTCTAGCGGCAGGAGGTGAGAGGGGAGACGGTGACGAGGCACTGGTGGAGGGGGTTACGGGAAGGTGAGGGGGAGGGGGAATGGGGACAGGTCAAATCAAAACACCTCTTTGTCTACCTGGGCACCTGTGTCGGTCGGTCTTTAATGCTCACCTTAACACGGGCTGCGAGGACGAGGGGGCGGGGGGGCGGGGGGGGGGAGTGGGATGGTGGTTGACATCCCTTTTCATATCTCCATCCCTTTCCCGTCCTTCCTTCCCAGCCTTCCATCTCCCTCCCATCCCTCTTCTTGTCCCGGCGGAAATCTGAAGTTTAAATACGGGTTGACTGCGGTTTTATTAGCGGCCATCTTAGCCCTCGGTCGGCGGGTTGAGGGCTACTACATGAAAAATGAGTTACAACTTGTATAGTGTGTGGGAGGCTTGGAGGATCACACATAAGAAGGGAGGACTTAGAATCAGACGCTTAGAGAGGAACATTCAGAAGGAACACTAAAAAAGGAACACTCAGAAAGGAACTCTCAAAAGGAACACTAAAAAATGGAACACTCAAAAGGAACACTCAAAAATGGAACACTCAAAAAGGAACACTCAAAAAGGAACACTCAAAAGGAACACTCAAAAGAACACTCAAAAAATGAAACACTCAAAAAGGAACACTCAAAAGGAACACTCAAAAGGAACACTCAAAAAATGAAACACTCAAAAAGGAACACTTAGAAAGAAACACTCAGAAAGGAGTAGCCGGACCTCTTCTTCACTTGGTCGAATCAGCTGACGACCTCATCCCCCTCGCCAGAGCCCCAAAGAGTACGTAGGAAGGGAAGGCGGGAGGGACGGAGGGAGGGAGGGAGACAGGAAGAAAAATAGACAGACCAAAACAATGACCACGTGGGGAAGAGGTAGGGGGAGGAGAGGAAGGGAAAGAGGGATGGTCGTCCTTGTCACTAGTTGGCTGCATGCGGTAATGTCGTGCAGCCATTTCTGTGGTGACCTTGACAGGTTCTCCGCTTCAAGGTTTGTTGGTTGGCACAAGAGGGGGGGGGGAGAGTACATACAGGTTTTTGCCACGCCCTCTATGTAACCTGTGACCGCAAGCAGTAATGAGTAGGATGACACATGAACAAACATTATGTTAGGCTGTAAGTCATGTCATGTTTATTGAGTGTGCCTACCCGTATACTGTACAGTGTGTAGAGTATTGACATGGTGCAGATGAGAGGCCCAGAGAAGGTTGGAGTGCGTAAGGGGAGTTTTGTTTATGTATAATTATAATCACCTGACTGAGAGAGGGTTGCGGAGGCGACAGCAGGGTATCGGCACTGTAGCTATTCAGACCACAGAGGCAAAACCTAACCTGGTTCCTCTGTAGTTACTCAGGTCACAGAGGCATAAGCTGGTTTCTCTTGAGACTTTCAACACGTAAAGTTTAACTGGTACTTACTGTATTGTGTACATAGGTAGACTGTGTCCATTGCATCGTTTATCATTGTGACGACATAAAAATATGGAAAAATAAACCCTCAACGTTGACGCGTACCATATAATTCGGTCAAAACCTGTTAAAGAACAATTCACATATAACAAATGCTGTCATCTCAGGACACATAGAATGAATAATACAATCAATATACAATACATATCCTGATAACATCTTAAGTATAACTCACATGTTACATCTGTTGATACATCAGGAGACACGTTGTATAATATGATCAAATTACAGTACATAAATATACTTATTAAAGTTATTTAGAGTTTATATTTACGTTTTAGGGTCTTGGGTTCGACCAGCGTGTTGTTTCTTCTGCAAGAATTGGTAGACTACTGAGCAATCGCCATCCAATCGCAGCCCTAGACGAGGGCATCTGTTTTATATTAGACGACCAACAAACACGTTGTCAGCACTGCCCCCCCTTCTCACCCTCTCACTCTCTCTCATGTTTATCTTACTGTGGCGGTAACACTCCCCCTGTCGGGCTTCGCACGAAATCACAGCATATAATTTGATTCACTTTCCGACCCCTCCCAACAGGCAGAGTCTCGTCACTGGGTGTATTAACACTGAGTCCTTTGTCTTCACTTTAACACTTCACACCAGGCCATCTTTGCTCGGTAGAGTCTCCAGTACTCTCCCTAGCATCCACTGACTCCTGGGAAGGGGTTGTCCAGAGATGATCACGATATCCCCAGCGTGGAGATTACGGCAAGTTTTGAAGAACCTTTGTCGCTGACGCAATGTTGGGAGATATTCTTTTACCCACCTTTCCAAAATTGGTCCGCAATGAATTGGGTATACTTCCATCTTCGTCGGTACCCTTCTGTCATGGACCGATCACCTCCGGTGGACAGTGTGTCTCCGGGTTCATCCCTAGTATGTGAAGCGGCGTTAGTGCTTCTAGATGCTTTGGGTAGTCAGACACTGGAGTGATGGGCCTTCCGTTGATAATCTCTTTTACAGCGCAGAACACAGTGCTGAGGCGTTCATCATCTAGTGTCTGGGTGCCCACCACTCCCTGGAGGACCTTCCTTACAATGCGGATTTATTGCTCCCACACTCCTCCTATGTGAGGCTGTCGGGGGGTTGAACTGCCATTCTATTTGTTTCTGTAGAAGGGCATTCCCGACCTTGTCACTGTTGTTCCAGGTCTAGTTGAGTGTACCTCTCTCCCGATGAGTCCCGTGATCCTGTTGTCCCTTGGCAATAGTATGGGATTCTCCTGGTCTGGGTGGAGAGCGGCGTGTTTCAGTCGGCCACCTACTCTGACCAGACCGTCCATGTCTAGATGAGGTTCCAGCCGCCTTATGTCGCTATCTCTCACGGGTTGTCCCTGTTGTAACATTCCTAGTTCTCGAGGGAATCCTTTCCTTTGCATCAATCTTAAGACGGCTAATTTCGCCTCTTCCAATTTGTTGACCTGGAGCCGATTTCCTCGGTGATGTTTGTTCTTTCGCTTCCCAAGCCGCCATTCTATAAACTTTCTAATCCACGCTAGCTCTTCAGAAGTCGATGCCACGATGAGTACCTGGCCCATAGCTTATCGAGGATACCCTCCCCCTGGTGAACGTTCATCAGCACCGTGGTTTCCTTCTTCACCTCTGGGTCTCCGTCTCTGAGGTCTGGAATCCTCAATGGACTATTTGGCCAACTGTCTTCTTCCAACAAGAGGAAAGCAGGTCCTCGAATCCACCTGCCTTCCTCATTGAGCTCTGCTCTATGTAATCCATGACTAGCGTCGTCGGCCGGGTGCAGTGCCGACGTCACGTGGCGCCATTGTTCTACCTTGGAGTCCTCGTGTATCGTTGCCACTCGATTGGTCATGAAGGAATGGAAGCGTCTTTCGGTGTTTCGTATGTATTGAAGGACTGCCGTACTGTCTGTCCGGAACACTGTTCTGTCTATTTGTAATTCAGTTCTCGTTGTAGTCGTTTGCCTGCCTTGGCAGCCAGCACTGTCGCGCAGAGCTCGAGTTGAAGTATGGTCTGTTGTTTCAGAGGGGCTAGCTTGGCCTTGCTACACACGAAGGAGATTCGTTATTCAACCCAATGCCTCGTCTACACTCATCTTGGGATATATATATATATATATATATATATATATATATATATATATATATATATATATATATATATATATATATATATATATATATATATATATATATATATCATGTAGATCCACAGTGAAAACGTGGATGAGATAAATCTTGATAAAATCACACGGGAAAAGGGAAACAACGAAGCACCTTAGCTTTCGTCTTTGTTCAAGACATCTTCAGAGGCCTCTGAAGATGTCTTGAATAAAGACGAAAGCTAAGGTGCTCCGTTGTTTCCCTTTTCCCGTGTGATTTTATCAAGATATATATATATATATAATTTTGGCTCTTGTGATGCTCGGAGCGATGAGTCCTAGTGGGTCATATATGGGGCTGACCATACTCAGAAGGTTTCGTTTCGTCTCTAGTTTCTTAGGGATCTGGACCCGGACCTCTAGTTCGTCCCTTTCCAGGTCCCACAAGATTCCCAAAGTTCATTCATTGGGGAGCCTGTCGTCTTTCAAATGACTTCCTTTATTCCCATGGCTTTCTCTGACTGTGGAATTGCTTTGAGGACTTCCCTGTGATTACAGACCCCCTTCGTAAGACCGAATCTGCCCTTCCTTTTCAGCTGTCTCAGTCAATGGGTAATTTATCGTTGCCTTCCCCAGCGAATCTATTGAGAGAAGCAGATCGTCAATGTAGAAGTTACAATTCGCTTTCTTGATGTCGTCATGGAGACTTTCCCTGCAATCTTGGAATGTTCGTTGTAGCGCATATCCGGTGCATGAAGGGCTACACATACCGTCAAAGAGATGTACTGTCGTTTAGTAAGTGCCGGGGCCTTTGGTGGCTGGTCGTCCGTCCACCATAAGAATCGTAAGGCGTCTCGATGTTCGGTACTACTCACACTTAAACTCACACTTAATGGAACATTACCTCGATATCAGCCATGAGTGCCACCTTTCCTTGTCTGAATCTGATGAGGACTCCCATCAAATTTGCTGTTAAGGTCTGGCCCTTGCAACACCTGGCTGTTCAATGACATCAACTCACATTTGGCTGTACAATCAAATTATTTTCACCTTTTCTGGCTTGTTGGGATTCAACACGGGGTGGTGTGAGAGATACCAGGTCTTCCCGGGTGTAACACTGAGTTCTTGATGTGGCATGTCCCTCGTCGACTAGACGTCTCATCTCTTCTTGATACCTCTGAGAGAGCCTTGGGTTATTTAGGAGGCATTTTCCGTCCCGCCAATCGCTGTTCGGCAAGCTTCTTATTGTCTGAGAGTTCCATTTCTTCCTGGTGAAACAACAATGACCTTGGGGATAGTGATGGATCGGCTCTTTCTTTCTCCTACGCTAACCACTTTTACACTGATCTCTTCGGCGTTTACACTACTTCTTCTTTCATGATTGTGCCAATGGAAAGGGAAAACTGGCATTCCCTCTGTTTGCAGCCTTGGTACTGCTCGTCAGAAACTCCCGTGATGTGTAGAAGCCTCGAGTGTACTCCAGAGCAGCCACCTATACCACACACCATCTCCTGGCTGCACTCCGTTATCCGGTGATTATGACCCAGGCTGGCGAAGTAGCGACATTCTTCCCCTACGAGGGAAGTTCACTTCCCTGTGGACATGCTGAGGAATGTCCGACACATCTAAAGGTGATCTCCGTGGCATAACGAGTAGCGTTCATCGTCCGTTTCTCTGGTTGTCTTTATTCTTGATGTCACCAGACCCACAAGTTTCTTCCTCGACGAGGATTGGCATGAGGATGAGTCTGCATATATTCAGCTTGGTTCCTCCGGTCCTTGTCAACCATATCCATAGTGAATTCCAACATCCACTCGATTCCAGGAGGCTTTCCTTGCTTCCCTTTGTATTTATGCACGTTATTCACATAGTCGTCACTTATGGTCGTTCATCAATGTTAGTGGCTTCGGCGAGCGAGTTCGATGCTCGGAAGTACTCTTTGATGCTCGGAAGTACCCTTTGATGCTCGGAAGTACCTCCGCGCTCCCCCTGGTGAAATATTCCCTGCTCCGCGGTTAAGGTGAGCGTCGGGAATCCTCTTGAAGTATATAGCGTTTCTTTGTCAGTTTCGGTTTCAGGAAGGTCGTGTCTCTGGTAGTGATAACACCTTTCCGCGATCCTCTGTTGTTGTTGAGATTGTAGGACCGTAGTCCGACACGGACCTTTTCCTGTAGGCGGCCCGTTTGGTGGTTCCGGATGGAGCTCTTGGAGCAGCCAGGCCGGATTTGGGATTAGGGATGGAGGTTATCCTACCTGCAGGTATGAAAGGATGCTGCAGGTTTGCAAGTGTAAGCGGACCCCCGTTCAGTGAACGCTTACCACCAACCCCCCACTCTTGGACGTGGTCAGTTTCGGAGTGGTGCGCCCCCTGAGCTGGGGTCCGCACTTGCTGGGGAGGATACTTCCTAAACTCTCTGGGTGATGGGTATCGTGTGATGACCCGGAGAAGGTGGTGCGTGGTTTGTTTGGGTCTTTAAGATTGCTACTAACTCTATTTGTAGCGTGGCGCAGTCATTAGAAGTTTCCAGCTGAGGGTCTGACCATGGGCGTAGAAGGCCACTCCGGATCTATGATATTTTGGGTCCACCGAGCTGTCTGTGAAGTATGGTGCTGCATCGGCCGGTGTTCAGTGGCTATGGGTTCTTGAGTGTCAATGCTTCCGGGGAGTGGGTATGACGGGTGGAAACACGTTCCCTCTCCCTCCAATGGGATGTTCCCGTCCCTAAAGCGCTGAGTGTTGGGAACCCTCCTTGGGTGGGTGTCGAGGTGTAGCAGCTAGACACTCCTGATTCCGGCGGTTGACAACGTGTGTCCCGTGCATACCTCGTTGTGGCTGTCATCCCTTCACTCGTTTCCAGAAAGGGTTTTCCTCATGGTAATGACAGCATCTCACCAAAGTCCTCTGTATCGCCTAAAGTCTGAAGTTGCTCCATATGATCTTTCATATTCTGCATCATTGCCGTCAATTGGGTGAGCGTCAGCTGTTAATCCCCCGATTACCCTGGCTGTGTGAGTGACCGGTTAGCATTTCCGTCGTTCAGGTCCTCCAGGTCTTCTATGCTGGTTAGGCTGGTCTCCTCTGCTTTGTTTCCTTCCATGACTGGTGACACAGTGGACAGCTATAGAGACGTTCGGTTAAGCAGGAACGCTCTTCAACTGACGCGTCTGCTTGTTTATAAAGATGTCATATAACTGAGGTTATACAAATGATGTCATACAATCTGAAGTCATGTAAGCGATGTCATACAACTGAAGTCGTATAAGCGATGTCATACAACTGAAGTAATATAAGCGATATCTTACAATCACGACCACAATGAGACTCGAGTTGATGTCACACAATAGGAGTTGATGTCACACAGTTTCAACCTGTAATACAACTGAAGTAATATAAGTGATGTCATACAATCACGACCACAATGAGACTCGAGTTGATGTCACACAGTTTCAACCTGTAATACAACTGAAGTAATATAAGCGATGTCATACAATCACGACCACAATGATACTCGAGTTGATGTCACACAATTGGAGTTGATGTCACACAGTTTCAACCTGTAATACAACTGAAGTAATATAAGCGATGTCATACAATCACGACCACAGTGGTGACACACGAGCGACGTTCCTCAGACACGTAACGTGCAATACGCACGCACGAGTGATGTCACACAAACACGACTACAGTGAGACTCGAGTTGATGTCACACAATTGGAGTTGATGTCACACAGACGCGTGCCATGCGCACGAGTGATGTCACACACGAGCTTGGATGTCACACTAACACAACCACAGAGACCCACAATCAGTGTAGGGACTCGTTACACAACTGATGTCACAAACACTACTGCGGCGCCCTTACTTGTACAACGTTACGGCTTGTCATAACCTTCGTTGTTATTTCTTAATTACACACACATACTTATATATATATATATATATATATATATATATATATATATATATATATATATATATATATATATATATATATATATATATATATATATATAACCTGAATGTTGCACACACTTAACCCACAAATCCCTTTCATTTATGTATTTCTTCATGGTTCCTTATCATCATTGTTTGATATACTATGGTGTCACTGGTATAGGAAGATGAGCTGATAGTTATAATCACTTGCGTGCGTGTCCGAGCGAACGCTAACTACCAGTCCGCCCAGACCAAACATTACGACACTGTCCGGGTGTTCTGAAACCTTAGCTCACTAGGTGCCGGCCTCCCTGTTCGGAAATGAACGCTCACAGCCCCGTACGCGCAGACCGAAGCTTTACGACACTGTCCAGGTATTTAAGACACTTCACTCAAACACAAAGCACTCGCTATCGCTGTCTCCCTGCTGACGACGCACGTGATCCACCCACTGTGGGTGGGTGGGTGATCCACCCACTATGGGTGGGTGGGCGATCGACGAGCCTGTGCTCTCCCACGCTGAACTCCGGCGTTGGTCCTTCGACAGTCCTCCCGTATACGTTTTGACTGTTAACGCTCATAGGAGCGTTATTGGTTTGTTGCTGGAGAAATAAACCCTCAACGTTGACGCGTACCATATAATTCGGTCAAAACCTGTTAAAGAACAATTCACATATAACAAATGCTGTTATCTCAGGACACATAGAATGAATAATACAATCAATATACAGTACATAGCCTGTTAACATCTTAAGTATAACTCACATGTTACATCTGTTGATACATCAGGAGACACGTTGTATAATATGATCAAATTACAGTACATAAATATACTTATTAAAGTTATTTAGAGTTTATATTTACGTTTTAGGGTCTTGGGTTCGACCAGCGTGTAGTCGTGGCCAGAATTAGGCTAGGATACAGACACATCTGGCAATTTAGTAACGCTGTACCCATACCGGAACACTCAGCATGTAAACTTTGTGATAAACCTTTAAAGCATACCCTTGAACACTATATTATTGAATGTGACACTGTCAAAGACTTCAGGCCACCTGACTCATTGTATCTTGAACTATGTAATTACTTCATTGAATCAGGTGTGCTTAAGGGCATTCTTGCTGTTTATCCCAAATTTGCTAGCCCACACTGATTAGCCTTCAATTAGAATATGACTCCAATGTATGTGAGCCACTGACCTATATATACTGCTAATGAATATGATGTATTTCCTTCTTTGTGTACGAACCTCTGTCTTGCATGGCAGTGAACAGTGGCATTACCCACATGAACCTGACCGACGTATGTGTATGTATGTATGTGTGTATGCGTGCATATGTGTATATATATACATGTATATGTGTATGTATATGTGTATATGTATGTATATGTGTATGTGTGTGTGTAAATATATGTATATGTACTGTCAATGAATATGATGCATCTCTTTGTGTACGAACCTCTGTCCTGCATGGCAGTAAACAGTGACATTACCCACATGAATTTGACCGACGTATATGTATGTATGTATGTGTGTATGCGTGTTTATGTGTATTTATATGTACATGTATATGTGTATGTATGTGTATATGTATGTATATGTGTATGTGTGTGTGTACATATATGTATATGTACTGTCAATGAATATGATGCATCTCTTTGTGTACGAACCTCTGTCCTGCATGGCAGTGAACAGTGACATTACCCATATGAATCTGACCTCTATACATTTATAGCTGTTAATGAATATGATGTATTTCTTTGTGTATGAACCTCTGCCCTGCGTGGCAGTGAGAAGTGATACCACCCTCAGTGTCAAGACCTGACTGAATTACTCAGAATTGGCAAACTGTACTACAAGCTCTGCCAATAAATTTGTTAAACTAAAAAAACTCGACCAGCGTGTTGTTTCTTCTGCAAGAATTGGTAAACTACTGAGCAATCGCCATCCAATCGCAGCCCTAGTCGAGGTCATCTGTTTTATATTAGACGACCAACAAACACGTTGTCAGCATTGCCCCCCCTTCTCACCCTCTCTCTCTCTCTCATGTTTATCTTACTGTGGCGGTAACAATCTCCTTTATAGCATCTCGTAGCGTATATAGATTCTCGTAGTAACAAAATGTAGATCGTTAGACCTATTTAGGTTATCCTGGTAGATGTATCTAGCACACTTGCTTTTTTTTTGTGTGTGTGGCGTAAATCACGTGTTTCAGGGATATTTGGCACAAGGTGAGAGAGATAATGAGGTGCAGCGAACCAGACCAGAGAAGAAAAGACCCAGGAGGACTCATTGTGTTAAGAGTCCATGATATAAACTTCCTCTTATGCCGGAGATGTATCATATCACCTCCCTAGTCTAAATGTGTGCCAGTTATGATAAAGACTGTCGTCTAAAATGTTAAAACTACTCCTCCCCCTCATCTCCATGTCTCTCCCCCAAAACTACTCCTCCCCAAAACTTAAAATTCCTCCCCAAAAATTACTCTCAAAATTTTCTAAAACTTTCCTCCCCAAAACTACCCCCAAAAACTATTTCCACAAAAATCATTATCCTCCCCAAAATATTCTCACAAAATACTTTTCCCTAAAAACTTTCCATCAAAACTATCCTCAAATTTACTTTCCCCAAAAACTACTCCTCAAAAAACTTCTACTCTCCCAAAAAACTACTACCTCCTCAAAAACTATTCTCCTCCCCAAAACCAAAAAACTTCTTAAAACTTCTCTTGGACTCATTTAGATCTTACACCAGTTACTTATTCCTACCCTCACACACCTCACTAACTCTAACACACCTGCTCACCCAACTGAAGGCTGCTCCCACCCAACCTGTAAAGACACACCTGCCTCACCCTACTTAATGCTTAAAGGACTCACACACCTTAAGCTGGAAAGACACTCACACACACACACACACACCTGCCTCACTTAAGCTGGAAACACTCACACACTTAACTCACACCTCACGTTACTTTTGCAGTTGTAAATGAAGGCAGTTTATACGGGCCTATACAATAAAGTCTTTCCTACATATGACATAAATAAATATAACTGAACCAGCTATGGGGCAGAGGTAATTGTTTAAAAAAAAAAAAATATATATATATATATATATATATATATATATATATATATATATATATATATATATATATATATATATATATATATATATATATATATATATATATATATCTAATGTCTTAAGATAATTCCAAACCACCACACACACAGATGGACTCCTAAGACCCTGTCGTATCAAAACCTCTCCTCCTTAACTACGGCCGTAAAAATGTAACTAATAAACTCAAATAAACCACGTCACACAATGTTGGCCCAGATGTATACAATGGACTAAGAGGAGACAAAAGACAACTAGAGGCAGCACTTTCCCCCCTCCCCACTCACCCTCCCATATTCCCCTCTCATTTTAGTCCAGGTGAAGATCATTCTTGCTGAGATATTTTTAAAGCGGTCTAACTCCCAGGTGAAGTGAGGTGTGGTACAGAGACAGTGGGGAGGGTAAGGGGGATTGGGGAAGGAAAGGGAGGGAAAGGGAAGGGTAAGGGTGAGGGGCAATAAACGTAAGCAAACACCATCTTACTGCCGCCCTTATCAAGATGATTCTCGGGGGTACGTTGATACTTGGGGGGGGTGTTAATCACTCTAATGCTAACTTAACTTTAACTAACCTAACCTAACCTAACCTAACCCCATCCCCAAGTAATGTTAGGGTGGGGGGGGTGTTAATCACTCTAATGCTAACTTAACTTTAACTAACCTAACCTAACCTAACCTAACCCCATCCCCAAGTAATGTTAGGGTGTTTAATCATCAGGTGAATTAATCTGGGAGATAATCTTCATGTAAAGTAATCCATTATTTTGCCGCTTGCAGCGGCTACTTTATTGTGCACCCCACACTCATCCTGTGAGCGGTAGCTCAAAAGGATTACAGAGTAGGGTTTACAAAGGGTCATAATAATTAACCCCCGTTGTCAGGATATTGTGGCACTGAATGTTACACAGTATTTCATTTACATTATTTGTTTAGTTCTATACATAAAGGGTAACTTATTCACAAATGCGTGAGTACAGGCGTGTGAGGCAGTATGTCTGGCCTCACACTTTGTTATTCACATTTACGTGAGAGGTATTCAAGTACATTGCGTATTTAGTTCTGTACATGAGAATTGATATAGTTACTAAGTGCAAAAAAGTGGATACAATCTTAATATGTTCGGCTATCTTGCCATTAGAGATGAAGTGTTGTGCCATTTCACACACAGTGTGCTTGGACCTGTCCCTAAAAGGCTCTATCTTCACACAGTCGAGGACGTAGTGTTCAAGTGTGTGGCCATATGTATGGCGACACACTTTACATTTAGTTTTGTTTACATCTGCTTGAGGAACATACTGCCAAAGGTACTTATATCCTAACCTTAATCTAGCGGTTACAACATCTTGTAATCTAGTGATCTTGTTACTTGCTCCATATACATGTTTCACTTGATACATCTCATCATGGTAACCTATGGATCGACTAGTGCCTGTTTGCACTTGTCTACTTGCGTCAAACTCATCAATAAGTTCTTTCCTAATTACAGTTTTAAGGGTTCTTTTTGACAGACCCAAATTGTATTCAACGGTGTCTTTGTTAGACGCGAGTTTGGCGAGGGCATCAACTCTGTCATGTTTTATGAGGCCTATGTGAGAGGGGATCCACAACAGTTTGACCTTGACACCCCGGTCAACAAGGCACGCATATCTGTGTCTGGCTTCAGAGACAAGAGCATGACACCCTGAGTCGAGGGTGCCAAGTGCAAGTAGTGAGGATAGAGAGTCAGTGATGATGAGACTGTCAGTAACAGTGGTTTCAATGAATTTAATAGCTGTGAGTATGGCAACTAATTCAGTTTGTAGAGTGGATGCCCAGTTGTTAATTCTAACTCCTTTCTCAATTATATTACCGTCAGGTTGAGTCGCAACAATAGCACTTCCAGCCCTCCCACAGGCGGAGTTAAGAGATCCATCAGTGTAGATGGTCTGTGTGATATTATCATCAGTCTGTAGAGTGTGTATGTGTTCAAGAGCTCTCAATTTGGCAGTGTGTTGGAGATAAATGCTTTGTATAAAGTAATCCACAAAGCGTTATATGGTACAGTACATAGGCGCGGGACCCAACAGCCAGTCCCCCAGCAACAACCTTTGGCAGGAGTTTGTTGCTGTTGTTGCGGTGTTACGTCATCACAAGACTAAATATGGCGGGAACTCTTTGTTTTAAAGTCCTAAATAGTGACCATTGTTGAAATACCACTAACGGAGGATATCAAGTATATTTATAGTAATGAGAACCTAACCTAACCTAATCTAACCTAACCTAACCTTGGTTGTAGAAGTGTCTGAGTAAACAACAATATCCAAAACAAGGTGAAAATTAGAGCACTTAATTTTTGTGTCCACCAAGTGACTTATTTACATCACGTGATAAGACTAACGAGGTACTTGGGTTCATACAAAGGAGTGTTAGTTACATGACTAGCGAGGTTATCCAAAAACTATATTTAGCGCTTGTGAGACCTCACTTGGATTACGCAGTTCAGTTCTGGTCAACGTACTACAGAATGGATATCAAATCCCTAGAAAGAATTCAGAGGAGAATGACAAGACTAATCCCGGGCATTAGGGACCTTGAGTACAGAGACAGGTTAAAGCATCTTAATTTGCACTCCCTCGAGAGACGTAGAGTGAGGGGCGATATGATCGAGGAAATCAAGGTTAAAGAAAAGTGATATAACAAAGGGACTCAAACTATCCAACCTGGAGCGAACTCGTAACAATGATTTTAGATAAATTTAGATTTAGGTGCAAGATAGGTAAACATTGGTTTGGAAACAGAGTAGTGGATGAGTGGAACAAGTTACCAAACATCATCATTAACTCGAATACTCTGGGTAGCTTCAAACAGAGGCTGGATGGATATATGAGAGATAAGGGTTGGGTGTAAATGGGACTGCCCAGTATGGGCCAATAGGCCCGCTGCAGTTTCCTCCATTCATATGTTCTTATGACGTCACGAGCAATGTCCATTTTGTGAACCTGAATTACGGGACAATAACTACATTTATATTATTTTCTATGTTATGATTACCTTATTTATTTTGCTTTATTACATTGCATTCTATTTATAGTTTATATAAAAGAAATATAGCGTTTACTGGAGCCTCTGCTAGATACAGTACTGCCAATTTGTAGCGGGTTTCACGGCTCGGGGTTATCAACCACTGCAAAGCTCAGTTTAGAGAGGACAGAACATATCTCTCCTCCCACTGCATTTCGATAGGCTAAACACAGAACAAAGAAAAATATACTTGGAGTTTACGAAGGAATATAACTAACCTTCTTTCAACTGAGGCAAAAATATACTTTGGTAGTATCGAATATTTAACCCTTTCGCTGCAGTTACCCGCACTTTACAATTTTATTCTCGTTGCCCAGAGATGATTTTATTTAGAATAGGAATCCCGCAGCTGCCAGTTTTTTTTTTTACGAAAATATAATAATAATAATAATAATAATAAAATATAGAACCATAAATCAACACAAAAATGAGAAAAAATAAAGATCAAGAGTGAGAAACGATATATATATATATATATATATATATATATATATATATATATATATATATATATATATATATATATATATATATATATATATATATATATATATATATATATATACTGTATGTTGTGTGTGTGTGTGTGTGCGTGCGCTCGTCCCCACTGTGAAATGTGCTTATAAAGTCCCTGGATGTTTCCTCGTGCGTCACAGAGTAAACAGTTGGATGAAATTATATTGTGTGATATTTTCTCCCCTAACTGGTACTAAATGAACGTATCTAGTTAAGGTAGGCTCTCAGGGGGATTGGTATACCTGATTTGAACACTTATTTTATTGCTTTAACTTATACCAATCAATCAGATGTCCTAACCTAACCTAACTCATAAGGTCTCACATTGACTCACAAAGACTAATAAGGACTCATAAGGTTTCACAAAGACTCACAAGGACTCATAAGGCCTTACAAGGACTCACAAGGACTCATTAGGCCTTACAAGGACTTACAAGGACTCATAAGGACTCATAAGGACTCACAAGGACTTACAAGGACTTACAAGGACTCACAAGGACTCATAAGGCCTTACAAGGACTCACAAGGACTCATAAGGACTTGCAAGGACTCATAAGGACTCATAAGGACTCACAGGGACTAATAAGGACTCACAAGGACTCACAAGGACTCACTCATAAGGCCTTACAAGAACTCACTCATAAGGCCTTACAAGGACTCACAAGGACTCATAAGGCCTTACAAGGACTCACAAGGACTCATAAGGCCTTACAAGGAATCACAAGGACTCATAAGGACTTACAAGGACTCATAAGGACTCACAAGGACTCACAAGGACTCATAAGGCCTTACAAGGACTCACAAGGACTCATAAGGACTTACAAGGACTCACAAGGACTCATAAGGCCTTACAAGGACTCACAAGGACTCATAAGGCCTTACAAGGACTCACAAGGACTCATAAGGACTTACAAGGACTCATAAGGACTCACAAGGACTCATAAGGACTTACAAGGACTCATAAGGACTCACAAGGACTCACAAGGACAGAGATAAACTTTATTATGCAGCTGAGATACCAAACTCTTCACTCCACCTTTTATCTATTATTGTCCATATTGTATCAGTTAAGTCCACCCTCATCACCCTCTACCTCTTGTTAACCCGCAGTATAAGATACATCATCCCTTATCACCCCGCCCTAACTCCTCTCACTTAACCTAACCTAACCTAATCTAACCTAACCTAACCTATCCTAACCTTACTCCTCTGTTAGTTCCTCTTAGCCGCACCTCATCACCACTACCTTCCTTCCATTACTGTAATTCTTGATGGTGGAGTTTTCTTTCATCTACCTTTTCTTATCTGTTTCAACGTAAGGTATATTACCCATTTTTTATTACACAATTAGACATGTATCTTCGTTTGTCCTTAGTCGTGGCGTCCTGGTCAAGCTTAACTCCAAACAGTGGACACTCTGTCATGTGTTCCTCGACCATAATAATAATAATAATAATAATAATAATAATAATAATAATAATAATAATAATAATAATAATAATAATAATAATAATCATCATAATACCCCTTTTTGCACTTTACTCCTACGGAAATTCACAATATATAGACAATATTTTGCATTCTACCACTGCGTCACAACCGTTGACACCATCTCATTATAAATCGACATTCCATCAGATTACTTCGACAGACTTGAGGAGATTACACCGACAGATTACAAAATACATAGTCAACCGTAGGTATGAATATGGGTGTCTTACGGTATTCGAACCTGTGACCGCAAGCAGTAATGAGTAGGATGACACATAAACATTATGTTAGGCTGTAAGTCATGTCATGTTTATTGAGTGTGCCTGCCCGTATACAGTGTGTAGAGTATTGACATGGTGCAGATGAGAGGCCCAGAGAAGGTTGGAGTGTGTAAGGGGAGTTTTGTTTATGTATAATTATAATCAACTGGCTCAGCCGCCCGCCGAGAGAGGGTTGGAGAGGCGACAGCAGGGTATCGGCACTGTAGCTATTCAGACCACAGAGGCAAAACCTAACCTGGTTCCTCTGTAGTTACTCAGATCACAGAGGCATAACCTGGTTTCTCTTGAGACTTTCAACATGTAAAGTTAACTGGTACTTACTGTATTGTGTACACAGGTAGACTGTGTCCATTGCATCGTTTATCATTGTGACGACATAAAAATATGGAAAATTATGTACTCATTGTAAGTGTTAAGATTAGACTGATTACATAGCTATGATTGTTATGTAAATATATATTGGATTAGACATTTATGTGATTGCATATGTATGATTTATTTGAAATTCTAAAATGAATTGTATTCAACAGGTTTGACCGAATTATAATGCTCGAGTTCAACGTCACAAGTTTCATTAAATCCTTTAACCGCCAGGATGGCGGTAATATAACCCATAAAGCTCTCCAACAGTCTCCAGCAGTACGGCATTCCGTTTTCGATAATGTTACCGTGTATATATTGTAATATTATCAGTGTTATTAATATCTGCCCTATTGACTCACATATTTTCGAGTTTTGAGCTGTTCAAAATAAACTGAAAAGTAGTGGGAGTAAAATGCAAAAATTGGTCATAATAATAATAATAATAAAGCTACTCATTATGACAATACACCAAGTACCTTTAGGGCAATATGTTAACTAACCCCCATTTGACACTATGCCAACCCACTGCAGCAATATGTCAACTAACCCTTGAGCTATTATATCACCTAACCCCTTCCTCCCTGGCACTGTCAACCACCACTTGGGCACTATTCCAATTTACCTTTATGGCACCGTGCCAAGAACCCTTCCACCATTACCAAGAGTAAGGCTTATCAAGTGTACCCACGAGGCAAGTGTTATCAGTTATCATAAGTGGGTACAAGATAATAAGTTATCTTAACTCAGTAGTGTAGTGGTTCGGATAATATTTGTTGCGACTTTCTTCCTCTTGTGTTATCGTTGTTATTATGGTTGCTGTTGTTATTGTTGTTATTGTAGTTGCTGTTGTTGTTGTTGTTATTGTTGTTGTTGTTGTTGTTATTATTGTTGTTGTTGTTTTTATTGTTATTATTCTTGTTGTTATTGTTCATATTATTATTACATATTATTATTATTATTATTATTATTATTATTATTATTATTATTATTATTATTATTATTATTATTATTATTATTATTATTATCATCATCATCACACTATAATGAAATAGTTATTGACGATATAATTTATTTAGAGATATAAAGGTAAATACATAGATAGAGAAACCCGTAAATAGGAACTCATACCTTGACAGTGTCACTTAGAGATAGAATGAAGGGGAAGGAGGAGGGGGGATCAGAGGAGGGAGAGGATGGGGGGGTGTATAAAAACTGTAATATCAATAGCAAACATAAATCTCTTTTATAGATAGACGAAACAAAATAACAACACGAAGCATAATTCACTCACCTCCTGTGTTGTGACTGACGTCATTCAGACTATGGTCAAGCTGTCTCCACGAAAGCCTGACGGATAGTTATAGTATAATCAGAAATAACCAATCAGAAAGGTGATAAACCCAATGCCCCCGCATATGATTGGTGGCTGAGTTGTTTAATGTTTCCAACACCTGAATCCCGAAAAAAAAAACTCAGCACTTTATTCCAACACACTTCAAGGTTCACTTTGACATGAAGGACATAACCCCTGGCACGAAATTTTAAGTGAATTAAGTGTATTTCTCAGTCGCTTGACATTCTCTGAACGCTAGCCATACTGCTCGGACGTGTCAGCCTTGTACTCTGCGAGAACACTGTTAATTTCCACTGGCTGCCTAAGAGTTGCACCAAGCCTGGGCCAAGTGGTGGGCAGAAGAAGAAAGGACTGCACTACTGAACAGCATAGAAGACGACCTGCGGCTTTCAAGTAGCGAATCAGAAGCAGATGATCCGCGGCCAACAACAATGGAGGTGACAGACAGTTTTCAGGAGGTAATTAGTAAAAAAAAAAGAAGAGGAGGCGAGAGTTGGCGAAGGAAAGTGAAGGAAGTGATAGTGATGAGATCATGAATGATAGGAAGAAAAGGACGATACACACAGAAGAAAGCAGAAATAATTCAACTGGGAATAAAACACAGCAGGTTAGTCGAATGGATCATCGCGAAAGTACCAATGTGCCGAGCAACCCGGGTGGTGAAAACCTCTCAGGTTGAGGTGGTTAAACTTTCCAAGTGATTCACACATGTCATTTTATGAGCGGTTGCTATGGGCTGCTACACTGGGAAGAGAGCATAAAAAGTTTGAACCCCTGCTTAAGGAAGGTCGTAATAACTCCTATCTGACTGTAGTTGGGGACGAGGTGGTAAAGTTTTTAACGACGACAGGGTTTTAGGAAGTGATAATGACAATGCCACAGGACACAGAGCAACACACCAAGGTGATCGGCTTCATGTATCCGGTAATACTGGAACCTGATTTTCTACTTGACGATACACGATTCGTCTGGACAAAGCGATACGAAATGCGAGGTGAGAAGAAGAACCAAGTGGTAGCTTGATGAAGGGAGACTTTACGGAGAAGATATTCATTTCTGGAATAGGATATAGGAAAATTGCAAAGTTTATTGAACAACCTGTCCTGTGTTACAAGTGCAGCAGGTGGGGCCATATGGCGTGGAAATGTCAAAGTGAATGTCGGTGTCGTTACTGTGGAAAAAATCATAACTCCATAGAATGTGGAAATAAAATAAAGTCTGGGCAACATGTTGTGCCGTGCTGTTGCAATTGTGGCAGCGTGCATAATGCAGGTTCCTCAATTTGCAATAAGAAGCCACAGATGCGTGGTGTGCGGTGGCAGAGCATGGGGAAGGTGCAACAGCGAGAAAGGGAGGAAGGACGAGGAGTTGCAGGCAAGACAACTCTACCTTCAACTGAGAACGTGTGGAAGAAGAGGATGAAACAGAGTGACACGTAGAAGGTAACAGGAAATGGTGCAAGAGCTGCACCAAAAGTTGTTCCTGAAGAGAAGGTAATTGACAAGTTTGGTAATGTGTATGGTGTAGTAGTTCAACATAGGCAAGAAATTCAGATGCTTAGAAAAAAAGTAGAGGACAACCAGAAGGTAATTGCCCATTTTTGTGATAGAAATGTGGATGTTGGACTAAGAGGAAAGAAGGTTGAAAATAATACAGTAATAAAATCTGACAAACGATCTTTGCTTTGGGGGACTGGAAATGTGGACATAAGGGAAGAGATAACCCGCAAGTGGAGTGACATACCCGAAGAATTGCATGATAAGGTATTAGCTCGAATGAAAGAAGTATGGAACAGTTTGTGAATGAGAGAATAAGGTTAGTTTCTGCTGTTAATAGGGAAAATGGAGGACAATGGTTTAAGTATACTTTCATGGAATGTAAATAGCTTACGTCCTAGGACCACAGATGTACACTCGCAACAAAAAGTATCGGTGCATACTGTAGTGTGAACAATTTGAGACCAGTGACGATAGGTAATGGGAAAGGCGAGTTGTTCCAGCCGTATGTTGGCAGCCATATGGCAACACCTAGTGGAGGGGGGGTGGGTTATGAGGATACACTTACCAACCTTCCCGACATATCACTGTATACGTATCGTTTCGGAACTCGTCGATCTCACCCTGCACCTATACTTATTGGTGCGAGTGTACATGCTTATGCACTGTTGTATAAGATGGATGTTATAGCCTTACAAGAGACGGGCACGGAGGATGGTAATTTGATGAATTTACGTGATTATCAATGTTTCTGTTTACCAGCCAATAATAGAAATAATACAAGAGGTCTGTTAAATATGTTTGAAAAAAATATACCAGTTGAATTGGTAATAGCTGACAAGCAGAATGGGGTTGAAAGTTTGTGTTAAAATCTCCGTCCAAGGGAGGTCTATATGTATTGTTAACATCTATGTACACCCTCAAAGTTTGGATATTGATGACATGCCTGAGAGCCTATTTAATGATGGCAGTGTTTTGGTTGGTGATATTAATGCTAGATATGAAGTCCTGGGTACTATGGGACCCAGCAACATTAATGGAAGGAGATGGTTACACTTCTTGGAGGAGTTTGATGATATTGAAATAATGGGGAATCATGAACCTACCCACATACAGGGAGAAAGGTTAGATTATGCAGTATGTTTTAATACATGAGGAGTAAGAGCGAATGTTGACATACTTTAGTTAGAGATTTGCTTAGTGACCATTTTGCATTACGAATTACTTTACATGTTAACAAAATACAGAAGTTAATTAAGCTGAAAAGATATTGGTTGCCGGAAGACAAAAACCAGGAGCTGCTCACTATTAAACAGGATTGGTATACAGATTATGAACCAAAGGATGTTGATAGCTTTAATGATGATTTATTATATGTTATTGATTCTGTTTTGACGACAAGTAAGTGTAGTCATAAGGGAGAAATAAATCATGGGAAACGTAATATGTATGTGAATGACAAATTGGTTCAGGGCTGGAGTAAACTCCTTAGAAAGGTGCAAAGAGAATGGAGTGCAAATCCAAATGATAATGAAATCAAGCAAAAGGCGCGGAATAAATACCGGACAGACTTTGTAGGGAGAATCGTTAAAGGCAAGAGCTGACCCACAGGGCAGGGCTAGTCAACTTATTAGGAAATGGGCTGGGACTGTAAGTTTTGCCGAATTACTTCAGTGTGTGCAGGCCTCATTACAAAGTAAGAGTAGACTTAGGAGTGAGTTAGTACAAAGTCAGTGTACACTGGGGGATGATACATGTGTTCCTATAACGAGAGGCGAGTTATTTTATGCGATTAAAAAGGGAAAGTCTACGACACCCGGTGATGATGGAATAACATATGATATCCTTCCCTGTCTGGCTGGTATTAGAGAAGGGCCCCCTGTTAGACTTGGTTAATATGTCTTATAATGGAGGTAGTATCCCTCTTAAGTGGAAGAAAGCAATAATTGTACCAATACCAAAGAACATTGGAGATTTTCGTCCAATATCTTTGACCTCTTGTTTTAGTAAAATGATGGAAAGAATAGTATTAAACAGGTTGTTGTATGAAGTGGAAAATCTTTTGGCGCCCAATTTACATAGATTTATGAAAGGGAGAAGTACTGCAGACTGTGTTGTAAAGTGTTTGAATAACTCCAAGGCTGCATGCAGGACTTTTGTAGACTTAAAAGGGGCCGTTGATAGGGCAAATAAAGAAGTCATACTTGAGGAACTAATTAATTGAGGGGTTTCTGGTAAGTTGCTGAAATGGATTGTGGATTACTTGAGTAACAGAATGGCTAGAGTATAGTTTCAGGGTTGGTACTCAGAAGAAAGAGAGATGGAGTTGGGGACTCCACAAGGAGGTGTACTTAGCCCCACTCTTTTTAACATATTGATTAGCATAATGGCTCGCTACGAATTTCCTGGAGACACACAGGTTGTAATATATGCTGATGATTTACTTTTACAGTGTAAAGGTATGAGAGACATGCAAGAGGCATTAGATGCATTGAGTACACCTTGTTGTAGAATGGGCCTTGTAATTAACAATGAAAAAACTAAATATCAGGTCACAAATTATGAACAAGGGGATTTATTTTTGAATGGATTAAGGCGAGAAAAAGTTGATGTCTACAAATACCTTGGGATGCACAGTGGGTATAAGTCCAACAGTAAAGTACGTGAGATGCAATACCTGGAGAATGCATGTAAATGACGTTTAGGACCTTTAAGAGCCTTGGCATGGAAGGGAAATGGCGCAGGTATTCCTATTTTAAGGATGGTTTATATCAGTACTATACGTTCAGTTACTGACTATGCAGCTCCCAACCTTATAATGTATAGTAAGAAACTTATTCAAAAGCTTGAAATGATACAAAAAGAGGCCACGAGAATTGTTTTAGGGTGTCAACGGAACATTAGAATTGAAATAATGAGAATGGAGTTAGATCTATCAAGTATAGAACATAGAGGAAAGGAACTTGCTGTAGCCGCGACTCTTAGGACCATTAGGAGAGGGGGAGATAAAAGGTTGTCCCGCACAATAATGTGCTTAAATGAAAGAACGGATCTTGGCAATGTGTCCAAGTATGCAAGGCTACTGTATAATATTATGACGGAGTAGATAAATATTGCATTTCATTACAAACTTATTTAAGGTTTAGACCATGGCAGGAAGGATGCATTGCAGTAGATACTTTACAGCTTGAGGGGAAAAAAGATGATTGGCATCCCAGTTATTTACGAAATGACTTTTTAGAGAAAATAATTATTTTTCCCAGGCAAAATACTGTACTTATATATTGTGATGGATCAGTATTAAGTAACGGTCAAGCGGGATGTGGTGCTCTTATAAGAGAATATTTTATCAGTGAGTGTTATGCAGATGAAACAGTTTGTAAAAGAATTAGTAACAACACCTCATACACGCTGGCTGAACTACACGCAATATGTGAAGGACTCCAGGTTGCTGTAGAGAAATGTAAGGAAACATATATTTTTGTTGATAGTAAAAGTTTATTAAAAGCTTTGCAGAGTAAAAATTCATGTAACTTTTATATTGTTAATATCTGTAAGCGACTGGTTATAGTAATGCAAGAAATTGAATGTACTGTGCAGTGTGTATGGGTTCCATCACATGTGGGGATTCATTTAAATGAAATGGCTGACAAATTGGCCAAAAAAGCTGCAGAAAAGATGTCTATAGATATTGTTAGCACTGTAAGTATTAGACCGATAAAGAGGGAAATGAAAAGAAAAAGCGAGGAATGGGAAAAAGCAAGAAGAGAGGTAATAGCAATATGTAGCGAGAGTTTTCAGCATTATTTGTATGTTTCACAAAACACCAATGTAACTTACGGGACTAACTTACCATCTGTTGACACTGTTATAATGAGACTAAGATTGGGATACAAATACAGTATTACTGGCAAATTAGTGGAGGGGCGGGTCAACCTTGTCAACTGTGTCATCTTAGGGATGCTCATACACTACAACATTATGTATTAGGATGTGAACAAATCCAACCATACAGGAACAGTGAGATGACTACTTTTAAGAAACAAAGTTTGTTGGATGATTAATAATGGAAAGATTAAAATAATTCTTACAATGTATAAAAATTTTGTTCCAAGGATATGACATTTAATTTTGTGTAGGATTACATTATATGTTCTCTTAATGTAGTACAGTGTTCATGACAAAATGAACTATTTCATTGATGTAAAAATAATTCTTGTATTAACATTTATTACCTTTTGTAAACCCCAGAAAGAGGATGACAAAGGTGACGGTGAGAGTAGTATACTACCCTGTCCTTTTAATGTAATAGTTTTATGGTCAATAAAGTATTTCAATTTCAGTTACTTGAAGCACTATACCTATCACACACACACAAACAACAACAATAACAACACACACACACACACACAATAGAAGCCCACACAACAACAACACAGACGGGTCAGATGTAAACAAAGCTTTGGTCGCCAAGGCGTATACAAAACATGAACAAAGACTCGATACACCGGAACCTTTGTGTTAAGTTTGTTTCCTTGTCTTAATATTCCTTACCATATCACAGCGTTGATACATTTTTTACAGGTGAGCCAACTGTCAGCTAAAACAACGTAGAAATAAAGTAATCCGATTGTGTGAAAGATAATGACAGTTAATCCCGGACATTATACCTTGAGTGTAAAGACAGATTAGGAAAACAGACTTTGCATTTTCCCGATCCAAGTGTATGTAAATGGAAGATGGGGTTAAATAAAGGTGATATAACCAAGGTATACTTAGCTTAAACTATTAAATAAGGAAGGAACAGAGTATAATGGATGAGTGGAAGACGTTACCAAACACCATCATTAACTCGAACACAAGGAAAGCTTCATATATAAGTTGGACGGTTATATGAGTGATAACTGAGAAGTGCCTATAGTGTAGGTAAATAGGCCTACTGTAGTTTCTTTCATAAGATACCTGTAAGTGACCTGAAGATAACCTGTAGGCGACCTATAGATGGTGTATAGGTGAAGGCACTGCGTGACGTCTGTTAGTTTACCATAACGAAATGCTAAGTTACTACCTATCACCTGTTATTTCCTCAAAGACATTATTGATGTATGACGAGCCTATAAAATACTCCTATTAAGAATCATCAGGTTATTATTATTACTACCCATTCACGTATAAGCTATCCGGGGTCAAGTACTGTTCACAAGGCCAAGGTCATCACTACACCACGTGAGTTCCTCCTAACACCATCTGGGAGGGAGTTACTACACTACGAGTTTGCTGTTCAACACCTACATTAATCTGTATGTTCACTGTATGTTCCTTTACCTATCTCTAATGAAGGCTTTTGTTAAACCATCAATGTATGTAATAAGTCATTTATGTCCAATGTATATTTTCAGCCTTCGGGCTGCAGAATTTTTTCAATAAACCGTTAATTATTATTATTATTATTATTATTACACACTGGAGCAACAAGGACTAATGTAGGGACTTCATTGTTTATATTTTCCCTGATTTATCCTTGAGAGGAAACGATGATTTAAAGTAGGAAAGAAGATTACAAGGCCTGAGCTGTGGTAGAACCTCCCTCCCTCTCACAATCTTCCTTTCTCCCCCCTCTCTGAATCTTCCCCCCCCCTCCCTCTCTCTCTGAATCTTCCTCCCTCCCTCTCTGAATCTTCCTCCCTCCCTCTCTGAATCTTCCTTCCTCCCTCTTTCTCTGTATCTCTATCCCGCTCTCTCTCTGACCCTTTCTCCCTCCCTCCCTCCATTCCTCCCTGTCTCCCTCCCTCCCACTAAACATAGCCAGGGTAGAGGGAGAGTGACGTGTCAGTACCTATATTAGGCTCCAGACGTGATCACCGCCTCTATCTTCGGGTAAAATTAGTGTAGCATCTTACCTCTCTACCTGCCTGCCAACCGACCCCCACCCGTCTTCGCCAACAACCTCCATGGCGCCACTCATACCCCCCACGGCCTCTCACACCTGACCACGTAGGAAGTAAAATATATGACGACCAGACAAAGAACCCATATTCAGGAACATGTGGAGGAACATCTTCCGAATCACAAATGAAGAGAATAGGGGATTTGATGGTGCCCACGAGGAGCTCGTCCTTGATGAACTCCGGGGCCAGACACACCGCACTCAGCCTTCCCCCGAGTCCCTGTTCACCTAGCAGTAAAGTAGGTACCTGGTGTAAGTCGAAAGTTGCGAATTCGTATTCAGGGACAAGTATGTTGGAGCTTCCAATAACTTGATGACATTAACCACTGACTCTTCAGGCTTCTACGCCCTTAACTCATGAGACATAAAGGCAAGCATGAACTTAGCATGCTTCCCTGTTGGGCGCTGTAAACGCTTCTGCGCTTCACCTTACACAAGGATGTAGGGGAGTGCCCAATAAAAAAAAAAAAATCATATGGGAGGATCTGAGAGTGGACAGCCCATTGTCCAAACCAATCACCTAGGAAGAACTCAACTGTAACTGCCAGCCAGGAGGTTAAAGGATATTTAGACTCGTGACGTTGGACTCGAACATTATAATTCGGTCAAACCTGTTGAATACAATTCATTTTAGTATTTCACGTAAATCATACATAGGCAATCACATAAATGTCTAATCCAATATATATATATATATAACAATATATAACAATCATAGCTATGTAATCAGTCTAATCTTAACACTTACAATGAGTATTTAATTTGCCATATTTTTATGTCGTCATAATGATAAAACGATGCAATGGACATAATCTACCTGTGTACACAATAAATACAAGGTAAACTTACGTGTTGAAAGTCTTCAGGAGAAACAGGTTAGGTGTTGGTGGTGTGATGGGGATAGCTACAGTGAGGCTGGCGGTGCCCAGCTGGTGGACACCACATGATCAAGATGGCCACTTCAAACTCGCTGTGTTAGGCGTATTATACGCAAACAAGCTCACCTCACACCACCCAACACCTCAACCTACTCTGAGTCTCTCATCTGCCTCCATCTCAACACTATATAACCGTATAAGGGCAGGCACACCCACTAAACATGACATGAGTTACAACCTAACATAACGTTTGTTTATGTGTCATCATAATTCAGTACCGCTTGCGGTAACATTAACAGAGCCATTTCTAATACCAAAAATAAAGCCCCTGGTTATTCAGGCATCACCAAGGAGATCCTCAGCCACGTAAACAACCCGGCCATGGACAGACTGAGAACCACAATGAACGCTTGCCTGGCCTCGGGCTACTTCCCAACTAAATTCAAAGAGGCCATTATTACCTTGACACCAAAACAAGGAAAGAACCCCGCCGTCCCACTAAACTACAGACCGATCTCCCTCCTCGAAGTACCTGGAAAAATACTAGAAAAAATCATCAACAACCGTCTGAGAAATCACCTGGAAACAACAAACAGAGTCAACTGTAGACAATTCGGGTTCAGGAAAGGGAAGTCCACCACAACAGCGATAGCCCTGGCATGTGAAAACATAGCCAGAACCGCGGCGAGTGGTAGACAATGTAATCTAACTCTCCGGGATGTAGCGAAGGCATTTGACAAAGTCTGGCACGACGGTCTAAAATATAAGATCCTCCAACTTGGACTTCCCACCAACATTGAAAAGTTGTTTTGCAACTTTCTTGACGGCAGAAATGCCACACTGAGGGTAGGACAACACACAGGAGAGACCTTCCCACTCATCAGTGGAGTCCCTCAGGGAGCGTCCTCTCCCCTACCCTATATATTATCTACACAAGTGAAACTCCGCCTCCCACTAGGATTGGTAGCGAAGATATTATGTACGCAGATGACATCACTCAAATAACAACACATCAAGGAAAATCGCGAGCGCAACAGGGCGACAACACCAGGCGGGAATTAGAAAGGGTAAATAATTACGAAAAACAATGGAAAATCCAAACCAGTCTCGCGAAATTCACAGTGATACCCTTATGCAGAAGGAAAACCCATCCATTAGTAACCAATAATGCCCAGATAGAATACAAAAGCAGAGGCACCCTCCTGGGCCTGCATATATCCACGACAGGTTACTCCCACCATGTCCACATCAGGAAGGAAAAAGCAAAAAGAGAGCTGAGAAAACTATACCGCTTTAAAGCGCTTCCTGAGAAAATAAAACTCCGCCTGGTGACATCATTTATCACACCGATATTAACTTACCCAGCAATACCTCTTCATACTATGAGCACCACTCAAATATTAAAATTACAGGTGGTTCAAAATGAAGCCCCCTAAGCCCCACCCCACGCACCTACCCCCATCATCATACCCTCTCACCCCCACGCCCTCTCATCCCCCCTACCGTACCTACCCCCATCACCACCCCCTCTCACACCCCACGCCTACCCCATCACCACGCCTTCTAACATAACTTCCTGTACCAATCCCTTACCACGCCTCCGACGACGTTCTCTTAAAATATAAACCCACGCCTTCAAAATTTTTTGCAACGAAAGATATTTGCACTGACCCACACCACAACCCACCCACACCACCACCACCCACCTCACCCCATCCACCTCACCCACACCACACCACAACCCACCCACACTACCCACACCATCCATACAACTCACCAAAACAAACCATCACACACACCTCTTCCGCCCACTACCACGCCCACAGTATTCTTAGAACCTTCTCACCAGCGGACATACTTGAGCGCATCAATCACTTTGGCTCGTGATATCAACCTCTTATAGTTATTGATGGGCTGACCGATATGGCGACCTGTGGCTTATCGGAGAGAGAGAGAGAGAGAGAGAGAGAGAGAAGTTAACCAAGGAACTCAACACTCACCCCTTCCCCCTAGAATCAGTCACTCCCACACTCCTACACTGAGATCCAAGGACCCCCGGACACACCCGAGTAGTTTCCCTGGGGAGTACGGCGTTACCAAGGCCACGACCCAACCAACAGGGCACACCTACAGGCAAGTCACCTGGCCTGTATACTGTAGGTCAATATAGCCCCCTGGAGTACCCCTGCCCTCCCCCCCTCCCCACAACAACTCTCTTAAGACGACAGGTCTCAGCCAATGGGCAAATTTATACCCTGATATGTCCTTCATGGTTGTCGGGAGAGATGAGGGTCGTGACAGGGAGGGAGGAGGTGAGGGAATAGGGGCAGGGGGAGGAAGGAGAGTGTTCTGTGTAAGGCAAAGCTCTATGTTTAAAGCACCTGAACAAGAAGAATTAACATGATCTTATACTAAAAGAAAATATTAATATCTCCTGAAATTATTTATTCAAGTACGAAAAATTCAGAATTATGAAGAAAATCAGAGACAGACCAGAGTGTGTCGAGGGTCAGGTGTGTGGCCTCAGGTGTGTAATATAATACCGTAAATGAGTTTGGAAATAAGGGGGGGGGTGAGTGTATGAGTGTTTTGGAGGGATTTCAAAGTGGAAAAGTTGGTAACGTGGTCGAGCTGATGAGTAATTATCCAGAGACAAATGATAAAAATAGACATGTAATTATATATGTTAATACTTATGGTACGGAAACATAAAGTCAGGTATATACAAGTAATGTTAAGTCGGGTCACAATATAATTTACCTAACCTAACCTAACCAAACCTACCCTAACCCTAACCTAATCTAACCTAACCTAACCACGTCGCCCAGGCCATGAGTAATCTGTAGTGACCATTTGTTTATCTCGTATCGTGTGTGTGCACTGTGGCGATAATTACGTCTGCACTGTTGGATTGATTAGCTCCTGAGTCTCCAGCCGTGTTTACTGCGCGCTATTAGTGATTTGTTCATTAATGAGAAATGGATTATTATATTACGGCTATTACAGTAATCTCAGGTGTGTAATCTCAGGTGTGTAGTCTTAGGTGTGTGGTCTCAGGTATGTAGTCTCAGGTGTGTAGTCTTAGGTGTGTGGTCTCAGGTATGTAGTCTCAGGTATGTAGTCTTAGGTGTGTAGTCTGAGGTGTGTAGTTTTAGGTGTGTAGTCTGAGGTGTGTAGTTTTAGGTGTGTAGTCTGAGGTGTGTAGTTTTAGGTGTGTAGTCTGAGGTGTGTAGTTTTAGGTGTGTAGTTTTCATGGATGTAATCTCAGGTGTGTCGTCTCAAGTGTTTAATCTCAGGTGTATAGTCTCAGGTGCATAGCCTCAGGTATAGCTTAGGTGTGTAGCTTCAGGTGTGTAGCTTCAGGTGTAGAATACGACCAGTGAGCCTGTACCGTCCTACACCTAATAGTCAACACGATTTAGTCCTCCCAACAAGAATTAATTAAGCTTTACCTTGACTCACAGGTACTGACTCCTACATACCGAGGTTGTGTTCAGTCTTCACAACATCCGCCTCTCCTTACCTGTCTGCTGGACGAGCTTTGCACTTGAGGGGTTTACGGGTATATTCCTCAGGCCTTTGGTATTCATTTCTTGGTTGTTTGGTTTAATACCTGTGTTGGTGGCCACTCAGAGGACCTTAGATTAGTCACTGTCTCTTGGAGGGATATTGTGAGGGGTGAGGGGATGGGAGAGGTGAGGGGATGGTAGCTGTGAGGGGAGAGGGGAGGGAAGGGAAAGATACTGTTAGAGGAGAGGGGAGGGAAGGGGAGGGAAAGGTAACTGTGAGGGGAATAATACATACATACATACATACATACATACATACATACATACACACATACATACATACATACATACATTGTAAACGCCTTAGTTAAGGACGTTCAGGTGACGGGCAAGTCGAAGGGAATGATTGAAACCCGCCTTTTGACGCATTCAATATTTATTGATGTGGTCAAAACCTGCAGACAACAAGGCGTTCATTAGTAGTACATGGTGATCTATCTGATACATAATTAGTTAGTCTCACACAATTTATCTTAATTATAATTGATTATTGAGCATAATGACATGATACAAAGTTCATAACTCTATTAATCTTAGCTACACTTCATTCCGCGTTGTCTTATTGCTCCAGATAAGGCAGGAACGAATGGGCATAATTAGTCCACAATATTTCAGTACTGAGGGGTATGTCATCACTTTGGCTGTACTTACAAGTGCGGGTCAATGCGAACCAGTATGGTGCTCCAAGGGAAGGTAGTTCTGTGTAAATTGTTCCAGTACAAAACTCAGCCAGGATTGGGAGTTGTTGTTCACCACTGCTAGCAGAGTGTTGATCCTCACAGCATCACTTGAGGGGGCAGTGTCCTAGAGTCCAGGTGGCCACGCCGCCTTTTAAACCATACATTAGCAGAGTCATGATCTCTTCTCCGTAAACACCGCCCACCCCTTAATCTTTGTTCGGATAAGGCAGCAAAAACGTCAGCACTGACACTAGTGTTGACGCCAGCGGTGATAACACTCCCGGCGATGCCAGTACTTACGCCAGTGGCGATGACACTCCCGGTGACAAACACCGCCCCCCCCCCCAAGCTGCCATCTGTCGCGGTAACAGGTCGCGTGGTGGGGGGGCATCACCGAGAGGGCGATCTGTGTCATGAGATCCATGACACCTCTCAGCGCTCACGTACACTAAACATCGCCACATCTGGTGTGGTAACAAGCCGCGTGTGGGGTGGGGGAGGCTCGTGGTTGCTAACACCAATGATAAAAGCCAGAGGCGATAACATACATACATACATACATACATACATACATACATACATACATACATACATACATTAACATACAACATATAAAAAGCGTCCATGCAGTAAATATACAAAATTAAGCGTTATTAACATTGAATATTTACATTACAGAAGCCAAACTGTCAGTGTGATCATTATGCCTGAGTCAGTGAGTTATTTTAACACTCGGTCACACTAGCACTTGGCCAGGATAATTGACTTGGCCACCTCGTTGCTTGACTTGGCCACCTCGTTCGTCTGACTTGGCCACCTCGTTCGTCTGACTTGGCCACCTCGTTTGCTTGCCTTGGCCACCTCGTTCGTCTGACTTGGCCACCTCGTTCGTGTGACTTGGCCACCTCGTTTGCTTGCCTTGGCCACCTCGTTCGTCTGACTTGGCCACCTCATTCGTCTGATTTGGCCACCTTGTTCACTTTTTCATGAGGCAATAAATCCATTATCGTTTTAAACACATCAGTGACCCACATCTATTAACTTTACGTACATACATACACATATACATACATACACCTTTATTCTTTATGTTTACTGGTGAAAACCAAAGCCAAGGCCAAAGCCACAGTACGAACAAGCTCTGCGACTATAGCTGGATTATAATAATGGTGTATCGTCGTGTCTCAATCCCTTCGCTCGAGTCTTTCTGTAGACGGCGTTGGAGGCGGAGTTTGTTTACATCTTAAAGAGCGTTCGTGTAAGCGGATTCTCAAACCGAGCGGACAATCTATAATCACTTTAAGAACATAGACATTGGAGAGTCAGTCTAAAGGTGAATTAAAATTTTACAGAATCTATCTATCTATCTGTCTAGATGTTTTGGAATCTTCGCAGAAATGACCTGAAAAATAATTAAAAATAAGAATATCGGGGAGGAGAATTAAAAGAAAGAGGAGGAGAAAGCGGAAGAAGAGGAGAAGGAGGAAGAAGAAGAGGAGGAGGAGGAGGAGGAAGAAGAAGAAGAGGATGAGGAGGATGAGGAAGAAGAGGTATAGAGGGGGCTATAGGATAATGGGTAAAGGTGGAGGAGGATGGAATAGAGGATGAAAACGGGGTGTGTGTGTGTAATAATAATAATAATAATAATAATAATTAACGGTTTATTGAAAAAGTTCTGCAGCCCGAAGGCTGAAAATATACATTGGACATAAATGACTTAATACATACATTGGTGGTTTAACAAAAGCCTTCATTAGAGAAAGGTAAAGGAACATACAGTGAACATATAGATTATTGTAGGTGTTGAACAGTAAACTCGTAGTGTAGTAACTCCCTCACAGATGGTGTTAGGAGGCCTCACGTGGTGTAGTAATTTCACAGATGGTATGAGGGCCTCACGTGGTGTAGTAATTCCCTCACAGATGGTGTTATGAGGGGCCTCACGTGGTGTAGTAATTCCCTCACAGATGATGGTGTTATGAGGGGCCTCACGTGGTGTAGTAATTCCCTCACAGATGGTGTTATGAGGGGCCTCACGTGGTGTAGTAATTCCCTCACAGATGGTGTTATGAGGGGCCTCACGTGGTGTAGTAATTCCCTCACAGATGGTGTTATGAGGGGCCTCACGTGGTGTAGTAACTCCTTCACATATGGTGTTATGAGGGGCCTCACGTGGTGTAGTAATTCCCTCACAGATGGTGTTATATGAGTGAGGTGTGGTTCCAGGCCTTCCTATCGTAGACGGATTAACACATCGCTGGTTGTTGGGTCTCACGGGCCGTTATCACTGGGTACCTGGGACCTCACTGTGTGAAGGTTAACTTGGGTACAACTGTTACTGTTGAGTTGTTCTCACTGACTTAAGCACTGTTCACCACTGTTCACCTCTGTTTAACACTGGTTCCATTCCTTTCCTAAATGAAATAGTAACTTCTGGCGAGAACTTGTTGATATTCCGGTGGGGAGGAGGGTTCAGGGGAGGAGGTTGGTATGGGCCAACTTAACAGTTGACCTGGCTGCTCCGAGAGGAGCGCCAGGTACGTCTTGACCCTTCGGTGGTCAAGGATGTAGTGTGTGTGTGTGTGTGTGTGTGTGTGTGTGTAATAATAGCAGTAAATGTATGTAATAGTGATAATTGCTGGGGTGGTCAAGGGTAATTACTAAGAACGATTGTTAAGGTGATAATTAGAACTGGCAATTAAGATGACTACTATACCAACACCCACAAGAGAGGTCGAGAGGTCGAGAGGTCTGTGTCACATGACCTAACGAGGCCAAGCGTAAACTCAGCACTGCTTCTGTGCTTCGTCTGCCACAGGATATGAGGAGGCGTTCGAGGGTAAATATTCCATAGTGGCCAGTCATGAACCTTCATACTGATTATTATAGAGGGAGATAGAACCCAAAGGAAATCAGAATAACTCACAGAAGAAGAAGAAGAAGAAGAAGAAGTGGTGGTGGTTATGAGGGCAGATGAGAGAGAAGGATAGATACCATATAGAATGTCGTCACCAGGCCAATGGGTAGGGGGGGAGGGAGGTGGAAAGACACGTGGACTAAGCCTGGCCAGGTAGCATGGGCAAGGTCAAGTAATTAGCATAGAGATAAGGTTTGACTGATTCACTGTCAGGAGTTGAGGAGGTTCTGTACATAACTCCTGCCAGCGTAGCAACTAACACACACACACACACACACGCACACACACACACACACACATATCTATTGGTGGCTATTTCTACTAGTTTTAATAATAATAATAATAATAATAATTATTATTATTATAATTATTATTATTATTATTATTATTATTATTATTGAGTGGTCTTCTTCTTCTTCTTCTTCTTCTTCTTCTTCTTCTTCTTCTTCTTCTTCTTCTTCTTCTTCTTCTTCTCCTTCTCCTTCTCCTTCTCCTTCCTCCTCCTCCTCCTCCTCCTCCTCCTCCTCCTCCTCCTCTTCTTCTTCTTCTTCTTCTTTCTTCTTCTTCTTCTTCTTCTTCTTCTTCTTCTTCTTCTTCTTCTCTTCTTCTTCTTCTTCTTCTTCTTCTTCTTCTTCTTCTTCTTCTTCTTCTTCTTCTTCTTCTTCTTCTTCTTCTTCTTCTTCTTCTTCTTCTTCTTCTTCTTATTATTATTATTATTATTATTATTATTATTATTATTATTATTATTATTATTATTACGTATACGACCTTATAACAGCGAGATAATTATTTAGACGCGTCACACCAGCTGCTTCTGTCATCTGTACATACTAGAGAGTGTTTGTGGGTCACTCAGGAAGCAGTGATGATGATGATGACACTACAGTATTATTATTATTATTATTATTATTATTATTATTATTATTATTATTATTATTATTATTATTATTATTATTATTATTATTATTATTATTATTATTATTATTACTAATCCTTGCACTGGTTTCCTGGTGGAGAGGAGGCGGTGAGGGGAAGAATCTTAGGGGAAGGCGGAGGAGAGGGGGAGGAGGAGGTAAGGGGAAGGAGGAGGTAAGGGGAAGGAGGAGGTGAGGGGAAGTAGGAGGTAAGGGTAAGGAGGAGGCGAGGGAAAGAAGGATCTGAGGGGAAGGAGGAGGTGAGGGGAAGGAGGAGGCGAGGGAAAGAAGGATCTGAGGGGAAGGAGGAGGTGAGGAAAGGGTCTATGTGTTGTGTTGACTCCCAGGCAGCTGCAGCAGTACACGGCGCCAGGGACACGTCTTTACTCCATGGTGGCAGACGGTGTGTGTGTGTGTGTGTGTGTGTGTGTGTGTAGATGAGCAGTTGAGTGTGTGTGCATGAGTATGTATCTGTATATAAGTGTGTGTGTGTGTGTGTGTGTGTGTGTGTGTGTGTGTGTGTGTGTGTGTGTGTGTGTGTGTGTGTGCCTATTAAAGCCAAACTTAGGTGATGCACCACCTTTGGGCAGCTTCCAGGATGGCGAGCTACCAGAGAGAGGTCTTCCTCGTACTTAACTTCCCCCCCTCCCCCCCCTCCCCCCTCAATTTGTTTCTTCTTACGTAAACAAGAGGGAGGGGGGAGGGAGGGGGTTGGCGTGGATCCCAGTAGGTCAAGAAATGGGCAGAAGAGTGAAGTGGAAGAGGGGAGGGGTGGGATAAGTGGGTCCTGTTTCTGAGAAGTGGTCACTGAGATCTACTTAGTGGTGGTGGTGGTGGTGGTGGTACAGTAATAGCGATGGTGATAGCAGTAATGATGATGATGATGATGATGATGATGATGAATAGGGTAGTGGTAGTGGTAATAAGCCTCTCGGTAGTTGGTAGTTCGTTCAAGGTCAATACCGTAAATGGACTATTTAACATGATTCAAAACCCAATAGCGCTCTCTCTCTCTCTCTCTCTCTCTCTCTCTCGGCTGTACCTTTTCACACAGCCACACAACCATTCACAGATACAGACACGACAAAGACAGATACAGACACGACATACAGACAGAGGCACCAGCAGAAGAGATCACCGCTGCCTGATTTAACCAGCTGGCCACCCCGACTTTGGAGACACCCGCTGGCCACCCCGACCTTGGAGACACCCGCTGGCCACCCCGACCTTGGAGACACCCGCTGGCCACCCCGACCTTGGAGACACCTGCTGACCTTGGAGACACACCCTGACCTTTGAGACACACCCTGACCTTGGAGACACCCACACCCCTGACTTTGGGAGACACCAGCACCCTGACTTGGAGACACCCGCTGGCCACTGACTTTGGAGACACCTGGCCACCCCGACTGACTTTGGAGACACCCGCTGGCCACCCCTGACCTTGGAGACACTACTGGCCACCCCTGACTTTGGAGACACCAGCTGGCCACCCCTGACCTTGAGACACCTGCTGGCCACCCCGACCTTGGAGACACCCGCTGGCCACCCCGACCTTGGAGACACCCGCTGGCCACCCTGACCTTGGAGACACCAGCTGGCCACCCCGACCTTGGAGACCGGTCATCAGGGTCTCCATGGATCACACCAGCCTAAAGGGACAGTCACCTGAAGATTAGACCCCTCAAGCTTATTAATTTCACCTTAAGATTAACCCTAAAACGTTTACTTCTCCTAACCTAACTTAACCTACCTTAATATGATGTAAACTAACCTAACCTAACCTAACTTAACCTAACCTAACCTTACCCCTCCAGATCACATTAGGGTGGTTAATCTTCAGGTGAAATAAGCTTGGAGGGGCTAATCTTCAGGTGATCCATTTTAAGTTGTCACTAAAATGTCACTCGTCCATGGGAGAGTATAAACATGGCGTCGGAATCATACATTGACTCTACTGTACGAACATGATCTCTCTCTCTCTCTCTCTCTCTTGCCCCTCCATCTCTCCATCCTTCTCTCTACTTCTCACCCTCCTTACTCTCTCTCACCCCTCCTCTCTCTCTCTCTCTCTCTCTCTCTCTCGCCATCCTTCTCTCTACTTTCCCCCCAAGTTCTCCTCCCTGCTACTCACTCGAGCTCTGGGACACAACGCAAATCGATAATTCTGCGCCTCTCTCTCTCTCTCTCTCTCTCTCTCTCTCTTTCTCGTTAGGTCTTAAGTTAAATTCACCCCTTAACTCGAGATGTGAAGGTGTATTTAACTGGGTTTTTTCCCCTTAACATACGATACAATGATGCATTCTGAGACTTTTTATTTTTTATTTTTGTTTTAGGGGGATTAGACCCACCCGGGCACAGGTCACTGACCCACATCAGCGCCTGGGGGGCGAAAATATTATAATAATAATAATAATAATAATAATAATAATAATAATAATAATAATAATAATAATAATAATAATAATAATAATAATAATAATAATAATAATAATAATAATAATAATAATAATAATAATAATAACTATTATTATTATTAAAATAATTCATAAAAATTAATAACAAAATACTGTACTAAAAATAATAATAATAACCATAAATAAATACAAAACGAAAAAATCAATCAAGAATGAGAAACGATATACTGTACATTATGTATGTTGTGTTGTCGAAGTAAGAGAAACAAGTGAGACCCTGTAGTTGTGTGTAAATGAGGCAGAAAGTCAGAACAGCAACCTGGGACTTGGTCACAATTTTTGTGATGCCATATAGCAGCAGGGTCTACCATTAGGCAACACATTATGTTTCCAATATCTTCCCAGGCGGTAGTACCTCCCTGTTTAGTAGCTGTCTACTACCTACTACCTATTCTGAGACTTAAGGGAGAATTTAACTCCCTCCCTTAACATACATACGGAGAAGTGTTTTCCAAGAACTCCTAAGATAATTGTAACCCCTTTAACTGGAGGCATAATGATGCATGTAACCTTCTCACTAATCTGGGATAAAGATGGCGTCAATAATGCACTGTGACTGTAATGGAGTAAGATGGATCCTTTGATGTAGTTAGGTTAGGTTAGGTTAGGTTAGGTTAGATTAGATTAGATTAGGTAAAGTTAGGTTTGGTTTGGTTAGGTTAGGTGAAATGATGACTAGTCTATAGGAAATATATCGTAAGAGAACATTTATCTTCTAACCTATCATGTTAATTTTATTTAATATAGGTTTAACAGGTGTAAAACTTGTATCATTCCTGTGTTTGATGATGATATAACTTAGTGACTCAATTAATGGACTCACATTCAACTGACTCAACAGACTGACTCACATTCATCTGACCCATTAAACTGACTCACATTCAGCTGACCCAACAAACTGACTCACATTCTACTGACTCAACGAACAGACTCACAATTTTCTGTCACAATAAGCTGACTCACATTCTACTGACTCACTACTACTACTTTGTTGTCACTCGGAATCGAGTATGACGATCATCCAGCTATGATATAATGATACGAGTTATGAGGGATGTCACCTTCGTTGGTGGGTTTTGAGGTGACTAAAGAGGCCGATACGGGACCGGCAGAGTTGTTTACAGATGTTGCACATGTGGAGGGCTACATCGAGTGCGGGAGGGGGTGGTGCCAGCGTCTTTTCGGCGTTGGCGCTTGTCTGCCTCGGTTTGCAGTCGGGCTAACTCGAAAGTATTGACACCTCGTGTGGTGCTCTTCCAAGCGTTACAGTGTGGAGTAATCAGCTCCCAGGTGAGGGGGTCGATTTGGCACTTTTTCAGGTGTCTTAAGACTATCCTTATACCTTTTCAGTTACCCGCCGGCGTTACGTTTACTATTCGTTATGTGACTGTAAAGTAGCTGCTTTGGCAGTCTACCTTAGTCCATGAGGGAAACATGGTCAGTCCAGCATAGTTGTTCATGGATAATGGTAGCCTAGGTGCTCCTACAGTTGGTATCAGCAAGGATGCTGCATTTGTTTTCTTGTCCTTCCAGGGAACTCGGAGGATGGAACATAGACTAAGTTGGTGAAAGTTTTCAAGTGCCTTGAGGTGCCTCCTGTATGTAACCCATGTTTTGCTGCCATATAGCAGGGTGGCAAGGGCAACTGCTCGATTTACGTGTAACTTTGTAGATAATTTCAGCTCCCTACAGCTGAAAACACGGTTTCGGAGTCTGCCAAAGGCTTGAGATGCACGTGTGATCCGATGCTGAATCTCTTCATCGATGTCCGCAGTGGTGGACAGGTGGGAGCCAAGATACCGCAAGTGGGTAACATTAGAGAGGGTAGTGCCGTTAAGATGGATGGATGGTGGAGGTGTGTCTGAACCAGGGGCAGGTTGAAAGAGAATCTTAGTCTTACGTACATTCACCTCAAGGCTGAAGTGTGCATACGCTTCTGCGTAGGTGTTCAGGATTTCCTGTAGGTTGCGTTCAGTGTGAGCAACAAGAGTGAGGTCGTCTGCATACTGAAGTTCAGTAATGGAAGCTGCCAACACCTTTGTTCTTGCCTGGAGTCGTCTTATGTTGAAAAGTCCCCCCATCGATGCTCACCCCGCCGGCTAAATTGACACTGACACGAGTAAGGAAGGCAACCAAGAAAATGGAAAAGAGAGTTGGTGCCAGTACACACCCTTGTTTAACCCCCGTTTGGATGGGGAAGAACTCTGACTGGGTGTTATTGTGCAGGACACTGCCGTTCATGCCATCGTGGAGTTGCCTCACAATGGCGATGAATTTTGGTGGGCAGCCAAAACGGCTGAGGGTCCACCAGAGGGCTTCCCTGTTGACCGAGTCGAAGGCCTTGGTTAGGTCTATGAAAGCCATGTACAGGTCACGACGCTGTTCTCTGAACTTTTCCTGTATCTTGCAGGCAGCAAAGATCATGTGTGTGGTCTAAAGCCACATTGAGATACTGACTCAACAAACTGACACACATACAGCTGACTCAACAGACTGACTAATACTCATAACATCGCCTGGAATTCATAACACGTCAGCATAAACACTTACAAGCCATAAAAGTCAATCCCAACACGACCAGCTGTGACCTCCACCTTACAAGCTCTGGTATGTCTTCATCTGTGAGGAAAGATCTGTGAGGGGTGACGTCATCTTCACACCTGTACCCCCTTTACGTAACATAGAAATAGTTGCCACCAAACCAATTCCTATCAGTGTATATTTTGCTTCCATTACTATAGCAAGATAAATTTATATTAGTTGGGGGTTAATAATGGTTAAATAGACAGGTAGAAGGTATTATTAAGGACGACGATGATAATTTCTTTACAACTCCACCTGGAGATTTAGTCACAGGTGAGGTAGTGATAATTACAAGTGTAGTGGGATGAAATGCGCAGGGCTTCCATTTACAACAAAGTCTGCATAGTAGGCAACTTTAACCTTGGCCAAATAGATTGGACTGACCTTACCGGTAACTCAGTATCAGAGGATTTCCTCGAAACGATCCAGGACTGTTTCCTAAGTCAACATATAACCGAACCCACCCGGGGTAATAATATACTCGATTTAGTTCTGTCGAACAGAGAAAACCTCATTAGCAATGTCGAGGTAGGGAACGAACTTGCAAACAGCGATCACAAAGAAATTAGATTCCAGCTAGATTTTCAGGGCAGACGTAAGGAAAATTCCATAAAAGTCCCAGATTTCCGAAGGGCAAACTTTGACAGTTTAAAGAGGTAGCTGAGGGAGGGGGTGTCGCGCTTGGGGGTGAGCTACATGACCTCACATGAGGTGACCTCACTCAATGTACCCACAGAGGGCACCTCACCATACCAGGAGACCTGACGGTTGAGACTGACCTGATAACGAGATCTGAGATTGCCCAGTTCCACCACAATTTAAATAATGAGTTACTTAATGCACAAAGGCAGAACATACCAAACAAAAAACTGAGATCAGACAACAATGACCCTAAATGGATTAATAATTATTTAAAGAACATTATTGGCCAAAGGAAGGCTATAGGTAGAAGGATAAATCGTGGCGAAATTTATCTCCGGGATTATTATAAGGTATTGGCGAGTAGGGTTAAAACCGAGGTAAGGAAAGCCAAGAGGAATAATGAGGTAAGGATAGCAAGGGAGGCGAAAACAAACCCCAAAGGATTCTACCAAATGTATCAAACTAAAACACGAGAAAAGATTGGACCAATACGGTCAGATACCGGCGAGCTCACTGATAACGACGGAGAAATGAGCAATAATCTGAATAAATATTTTTCAACAGTTTTCACCACCGAAAATTTAAACATGATACCCGAGGCACCGACTCTATTCAGAGATAGTGAAGAAAACAAATTAAGCGAGATAGTAGTGACTAGTAACAATCTTAGTAAGCAAATAGACAAACTAAAGCCTAATAAGTCACCTGGTCCCGATGAGAAATTTGCCAGAGTATTAAAGGAATGTAAGGAAGAGCTTAGTATGCCATTAGCAAAGTTGTTTAACATGTCATTAAAAACAGGTGTAGTACCAGAATCCTGGAGGATAGCGAATGTAATACAGATTTTCAAGAAGGGGGATAGATTACTATCCTCTAACTACCGTCCAATCAGTCTAACATCAATAGTAGGCAAATTACTGGAAGCAATAATTTCAAACTCTATTCGAAATCCCGTGGAGAAGCACCAATTGATCAATGATTCCCAGCATGGTTTCACAAGCGGGCGTTCATGTCTAACTAATCTATTAACATTCTTTCCATCAGTTTTCGAAACGGTGGACAAGGGGCACAATTATGATGTGGTATATCTCGACTTTAGCAAAACCTTCGACAGAGTCACCCACGAAAGACTAATTAGAAAGGTAGAAGCACATGGCATCAAAGGTAATATCCTTAAATGGATTAGGGCGTGGTTACAGGACAGGAAACAGCGAGTGAGCATTAACGGCACTAAATCCCAAGGCTCAGTACTCGGACCATTATTATTTATGATATACATAAACGAGATAGACATCGGCATTGACAGCAACATAAGTAAATTTGCTGATGACACTAAAATATTACGTGTTATTAAATCTGAAGAGGACTCGGCAAAACTACAGGAAGATCTAAACAAATTTTTCGAATGGTCTGAAAAATGGCAGATGAAATTCAACGTGGTCATATGTAAAGTACTCAGTATAGGAGATGTAAACAGGGAAACCAGTTACCAGATGAACAACGATGCCATTGTGGAAATCCGACTGTGAGAGAGATTTAGGAGTAATGATAAGTAGGAACCTTAAGCCAAGTAAACAATGTGTTTTTGCTCGTAACAAGGCTAATAAAGTACTTGGGTTCATACAAAGGAGTGTTAGTTACAAGACTAGCGAGGTCATCCTAAAACTGTATCTTGCGCTTGTGAGACCTCACCTGGGATTACGCAATTCAGTTCTGGTCACAGTATTACAGAATGGATATAGAATCCTTGGAAAGAATTCAGAGGAGAATGACAAGACTAATCCCGGGCATTAGGAACCTTGAGTACAGAGACAGGTTAAAGCATCTTAATTTGCACTCCCTCGAGAGACGTAGAGCAAAGGGCGACTTGATAGAGGTGTATAAATGGAAGTCAGGGCTAAACAAAGGGGACATTACAAAGGTACTCAAACTATCCAACCAGGAGCGAACTCGTAACAATGGTTTTAAATTTGAAAAAAATTAGATTTGGGGGCGAAATAGGTAAACATTGGTTTGGAAACAGAGTAGTGGATGAATGGAACAAGTTACCAAACATCATCATTAACTCGAATACGCTGGATAGCTTCAAACATAGGTTGGATGCTTATATGAGCAATAGGGGTTGGGTGTAAACGGGACTGCCCAGTATGGGCCAATAGGCCCGCTGCAGTTTCCTCCATTCCTGTGTTCTTGTGTAGAAAATGAGGGAGTACAATAGGTACAGAGCCACATTTTCCACGTTTGTTTTTGTTAAGGGACTCTGTAAACACAAACATCAAGGGGCCCAGGATAAGACTGTTTACCTATTAGTCTGTCTCCCTCTGTGACCAAAAGGTACTCTCTCTCTCTCTCTCTCACCAGTTATGTGACATTTATCCTTGACCTTTGACCTCAGAAGACCTCATTACCATGGACTCTCACACCACACCTGGTTCCCGTGTTGACAATTGATGCTATAGATATATTGTCTGATGTGTTCTTGTTTATATACATTATACATTATTATCATTATCGGTGGTGGTGGTGGTGGAGATGGTGAAATAAAGATGATGATGATGATGATGATGATACACTATCCTGTTCTACTCCTTCCTCCCTTCCCACATTTCCTCTTCTATCCTCACTTCATCCTCCTCTCCCTCCCCCCTTTGGCACTCTTTCACTCTTCCTCCTATCTTCTTTCCCCTTTTACCCAACCCTCTCTTCCCCCCTCCCTCCCGCTGTACCCCCCTTTCCCCTCCCCCTTTTCCCTCTCCCCCTCCTTTCTCCATATTCAAAAAGGGAGACAGAGCATCAGCGTCAAATTGCAGGCCGATCAGTTTGACGTCAGTAGTGGGGAAATTTCTTGAATCAATTATAGCAGATAGCGTCCGATCGCACTTAGAGAAAAGCAAATTAATCTACGACTCTCAACATGGGTTTACAAAGGGAAAACCTTGTCTAACAAATCTGCTGACGTTTTTTAGGAAAGTCTTCGAGGTAGTAGATAATGACGAAAATTACGATGTTATTTACTTAGGCTTTAGCAAAGCATTTGACAGAGTACCGCATCAGAGGCTTCTGAGAAAAGTTAAGGCTCATGGTATCGAGGGGAAAGTTTTAAATTGGATAAAATCATGGCTCACCGATAGAACGCAGAGGGTCAGGGTAGATGGTGTTAAATCTGAGTGGGGGCGTGTAACCAGTGGGGTTCCCCAGGGGTCAGTACTAGGCTCACTCTTGTTCATAATCTACATAAACGATCTAGATACGGGGATCAGCAGTGCCATAGGCAAGTTTGCGGATGACACCAAAATAGGGCGGCAGATTAATTCAGGGCAGGATGCAAATGCACTACAAGAGGATTTAAATAAACTGCAGGGGTGGTCAGAAACATGGCAAATGAAATTCAACACTAGCAAGTGCAGCGTACTTAATATTGGAAGAACAAATACTGTCAATGGATACAGCCTTAACAACATCAACCAAGAGAAGTCGACTTGTGAAAGAGACTTAGGGGTACGTGTAAGCCCGGACCTACGGCCTAGAAAACACTGCGTTAATGTTCGAAATAAGGCAAACAGAGTATTAGGTTTTATATCTAGAAGTGTAAGTAATAAGAGTGCAGAGGTCTTACTGCAAATATATCTTGCGCTAGTCATGCCGCACCTCGATTATGCAGTTCAGTTCTGGTGCCCTTATTATAGAATGGATATCAATTCACTGGAGTCGGTGCAGCGAAGAATGACGAAAATGATTCCGGGACTTAGAAACCTACCATACCAAGATAGGTTAAAGAAACTAAACTTGCATTCCCTAGAAAGACGAAGAGTGCGGGGAGATATGATAGAAGTATTTAAGTGGGAGAAAGGAATCAATAAAGGGAATGTAGATAAAGTTCTTATAATATCCGAGCAGGATAGGACTCGTAGCAACGGATTTAAGTTGGATAAGTTTAGGTTTAGGAGGGAGATAGGAAGGAATTGGTTCACAAATAGGGTGGTGGACGAGTGGAACAAGCTTAGCAACTTTGTAGTAAGTACTGGAACGCTGGAAAGTTTTAAAAGGAGGCTGGATAGATTCATGGATGACAGGAGCTGCCATGCACAGGCCAACCGGCCTATTGCAGACTCTTATTTTCTTATGTTCTTATGTTCCCGTGGCGCCACAACACTGACACAATCACCCCAACAACAAACCCCCAGCCCCCCCTGGACCACGTGTCATTGTTTACCAACACAACAGAGACCTAAGACTATTCGTTACTTCCTAAACTACAACACAACACAACACAACACAACACAACACAGGGACATGTTCTGATAGTTTGAAGTCGTTATATTTATGCTCTTTAATAATCAGGTGTTATTACTTACTGTACCTGGATCACCTTAGCTTAATTCACCTGATAGTTAAATACCCTAACCTAACCAGAACCTGACTCCTTAAATTTTGAAACGCGCGCGTGTGTGTATGTGTGTATCGATGTTATTTCAAATAGTAGTACTAGTAATGGTGGTAGTAGTGGCGATCCTGCTTTGACATAAGGATTTTCGATCCCATGGCCGCATGTCACCGTAACCTATAGCTCTCGACGCTGCACACAGGAGGCACGAGAATGACAAGATCAGGGTATATGGGGAGAGAATTCTGAATGTTGATCAGGGCAGCTTCACTCCTCTGGTGTTCACAACTTCTGGTGGGATGGGACCAAGTGCAAGATGCTTCAATACCAGATTCGCGGAGGTGTTATCTGAACGGAAGCAGCAGCGCAGAAGTTACGTTACAGCCTGGTTGAGATGTCGACTGTCCTTCTCTCTGCTTAGGTCTGCATTGCTCTGCCTCAGGGGAACGAGAGCATCGGCTCCAAAGCCGACAACAGTCGAAGATATTGACTATAAGGCAACAGTCACTGAATGCCGCATAGATCTGCGGCTCAACTATCTCAACACAGCCAGGGTAGCTACTTATGTATTAGGACAGTTAATTTTAAGGTAATAAAATGGCGGCGAAGGTGTGGCTATTGGGGGAGGCTGGAGGCCACGTTGAAAAAAAAGAGATAAATAAAGTAGTAGTAGTTGTAGTAGTAGTAGTTGCGATAATTACCACCTGAATTAATACATCACCCATTAGTATATTAAATCACCTCATAAAGCTTCGTACACCTGCATGAGCTCACCTGTTAATCACTCTTTATTAATTACTCCCTGGTTGTTTCACATATTGTCGTAGAAGTTATTTGATAGAGGTGAGTCACATAGAGGATGATTGATTAGGTCTTACGGATGTCTGGGATCTTAACTACAGTGTCAAATGGATTTAGAAGTTAGTGGTTCAATTTGGCGAGAACTGGTGTGTGTGTGTGTGTGTGTGTGTGTGTGTGTGTTGGTCATGATTAGTAAGAGACTTCATGGTGCTTCTTAATTTACCTCCTGCTGTGCCTCCTGCTGTGCCTCCTGCTGTGTCTCCTGCTGTACTTCGTCATCCCTCACCACCTAGATATTCTTGGCGCCAAGGTCAAGCTTAGAGAGATATATATACAGTGGATAAAACTGTCTTGTGCATACTGATATTATCCTCTCTCTCTCTCTCTCTCTCTCGTGTGTGTGTGTGTGTGTACGTGTGTATTTATACAGTATGTGCGGGCGTGTGTGTACCAAGATATTTCCCTCCCCCAAGGACACCCAAGAACCAGATGGAGGGTCAACAGTGCCAAGAGTGCCAAAATGACCCTTACCCCCTTTAAGACTGTGACGACCAACCCCTCCTCCCCCCTCCCTGGCGCCAAGGACCCCCCAATATCCCTCTTCCTGGCACACAACATGAAACCTATGACCACATCCCTTTTCCTTCCTCCTCCTCCTTCCTCCATCCTCCACACTCTTCCCCAACCCCTTTCTACCCTCCTTCCCCCACAACATACCCTCAACCCCCCTCTCCCTCATCCATCTTCTATATCTCTAAGTCAAAGTTTTAATGTAAATATTTAGATTAACTTTTCATTGAAATATTCTAAGTTATGTTATCTGGTTAAGCACAGGTTAAGGTATGTAGTACAGGCTCTCTCTCTCTCTCTCAAGTAAGATTGCTCATTATGACAACCACATTTGCACAGACGTAACAACCCACAGTACACACTAATAGCTGACTCATTTAACTGTCTCTGTGCCAAGGTCAAGGGGGAGGGAGAAGAGGGGAGGGTGAGGGGGAAGAGGGGAGGGTGAGGGGAAGGGGAGGGTGAGGGGGAAGGGGAGGTGAGGGTAAGAGGGCGGTGAGGGGAAAGGGGAGGGTGAGGGGGAAGGGGGGAGGGTGAGGGGGAAGGGGAGGGTGGGGAAGGGGGAGGTGAGGGGAAGAGGGAGGGTGAGGGGAAGGGGAGGGTGAGGGGGAAGGGGGAGGGTGAGGGGGAAGAGGGGAGGATGAGGGAGCGTGTGAAGTGAGGTGAGGGAGAATGGGGGAAGGGAGGGATAAGGGAGGAGGGAGGGAGGGAGCAGGAGGGAAGGGAGGGAGGGTAGGGAGGGTAGGGAGGGAGGGAGGGAGCAGGAAGCGGAAGAGGAGGTAAGGAGAGTAGGAGGAAGAGAAGGGAGAGAGAGCAGTGAGGGAAAGGAGAGTGAGTGGTGAGGTGAAGAAGTGAGGGGAAGGAAGAGAGGAAAGGGGTGAGGAGAGAGGAGTAGAGGCAGAGAGAGAGAGAAAGTGTGTGTGTGTGTGTGTGTGTGTATACTCTGAATATACTGTGAATACACACCTGTTGTTTATCTACACTGATAACACGTATATAACACTGATGGATATATTAACAATGCCTCCCACCCTACCCCCTACCACACGTCTCACCTTGATAAACAACATTGACAGGTGTGTTTATATAATCCTATCTTAATGATGTGTCACACCTGGCTCTAATAAGACACAGGTGAGAATAAAGTAATAGGTTCTCCTGTTCATTGTTCATTAAGGAATATATTACAGGTAGACCATGATGTGTTGTGACCGTCTGTGTGTGCTCAGGTGTTGGTGCCTCACGTGATGTATTATACAGGTGGTTAATTGATTGGTTTAAGGTGCATGAAAGTGTTCAAGCCTACCTGTGTGCCCGGAAGACATTCGTGCTGAGGCGTAGTAAGGTCTTGGATGTTTTTTATGGCATCGTCAGTGACAAGGTTCGTGACTCATAAGATTACACACACACACACACACACACACAGGTGGAAGCACGTGGATGACTGCACTGTGGGGGTTTCAGTGGACAACACCGCACCAGACTACTCATTGATCCAAGGCACCCTGGACAGGCTACAGGCATGGACTACGGAGAACAAGGTCACCATCAACCACACCAAAACCGTAGTCATGCACATCAATACCGCCACCACTCCAGTGCAAGCCCCAGCAGTCACAGCGGGTGCCCATCCCCTCCAGCTGGTGCAGTCTGCCAAACTCCTGGGTGTACCTATAGACAACAAACTTGACTGGAAGGCCCATGTAAATAACAAAGTCAAGGCAGCCTCGTACCGTCTCTACATGCTACGAAGACTTAGGTCACTTGGGACACCCACGCCAGAGCTGAGGACCATCAACAACGCCTTTATTCTCCCCAAACTAACGTATGCGTCACCAGCCTGGTCGTCTTCTCTCAACTCCACCCAACAACGTCAGCTAGAGAAGGTACAGAAAAGGCCCTGCAGAATCATGCTCGGCGCAGAATACTCCGGCTACACCAACGCTCTCTCCAACCTGGAAATGCCATCCCTCAGTGACCTCCACCACCAAGCACTGGAAAGGTTTGGCAGTGGACTACTGCACCACCCTCGTAATCGCCACCTCCTGCCACCTGCAGCCCCCCACCCAACTCCCGCAGTCCGCCACTACAACAAAATTCAGCCCATAAGAGCCCGCACCGATAGATATAAGAACAGCACAATCCCATCTATAGTTAAAATAATAAACAACTCCTGATTTATGTACTGTACAGCCCTGTAAATGTATTCAATGCATATTATATCATTATGTCTAAATCAAATGTAAGTCTGTATATTTTCAGCCACCGGCTGCAACTCTATTAATAAACCGTTTATTATTATTATTATTATTATTATTACACACACACACACACACACATACACAGGTCTCACAGGTTCCTCACTTTCAGGTCAACAGCTTTCTATTACCTTATCATCGTCAGTCAGACAATTCGTCCTCAGTAACCTTGTCAGCCTCCCCCTACCTTCGTCAGTCTTCCCCTCCCCTTCGTCCCCCTCTACCTCCCCTTCGTCAGCCTCCACCTCCCCTTCGTCAACCTCTACCTCCCTTTCGTCAGCTGTCTCTGAAGTGACCGAGACTGACAGTTGGCGACTTGAATTGACCGTATGTGAGTGTGTGTGTGTGTAATAATAATAATAATAATAATTAACGGTTTATTGAAAGAGCATGGCAGCCGGAAGGCTGAAACTATACAGTTACATAATTGGGGAATGGGTTTCTTGATTTACAAATAATATACAAGTAACATAAGTGATACAAATATGATATATAATAACTAGATGGGGAGAAGCTCAAACTACAGGGCATTTCAACATAGTGACAGTGCAAAAAGTAAAATAATAATAATAATAATAATAATAATAATAATAATAATAATAATAATAATAATAATAATAATAATAAATAAAATAATAATATAATAATAATAATAATAATAATAATAATAATAATAATAATAATCATAATAATAATAATAATAATAATACGTAATAATAAATATAATAATAATATAATAATAATAATAATATAATGTATTAATAAAAATAATAATAATAATAATAATAATAATAATAATAATAATAATAATAATAATAATAATAATAATAATAATAATAATAATAATAATAATAATAATAATAATAATAATAATAATAATAATAATAATAATAGTAATAATAATGATGATAATTCACTACAGGTATCCACAAAATAGAAGAATTCAACGTAAAAACCGTAATTAATGTGGCTTCTTAATACCCAGGTAAGAACAGGTAATTAACACCTATTCTTGGCACACGGGTTAATGGTTGTGTTGTAGCAGGTGTGTGAAAGAGGAGTTATGTAAGGGTGAGTCAGTGTTTGTGTTATTATTATTATTATTCACTTACCTCTTATAGTGAGCCATATTACTTCAGATTTTATTATAAGAGCCTAAGAAAATAAGGAGTCTACAATAGGCTGGTTGGCCTGTGCATGGCAGCTCCTGTCGAGAGTTACAACCACTCTCTATCGCCCATTAATCTATTTAGCCTCCTTTTAAAACTTTCTAGTGTCCCAGAATTTACTACAAGGTTGCTAAGCTTGTTCCACTCGTCTACCACCCTATCTGTGAACCAGTTTCTTCCTATCTCCCTCCTAAACCTAAACTTATCCAACTTAAATCCGTTGCAACGAGTCCTATCCTGCTCGGATATTATAAGAACTTTATCTATATCGCCTTTCTTGATTCCTTTCACCCACTTAAATACTTCTATCATATCTCCCCGCACTCTTCGTCTTTCTAGGGAATGCAAGTTTAGTTTCTTTAATCTATCTTGATACGGAAGGTTTCTAAGTCCCGGAATCATTTTCGTCATTCTTTAGGGTAAACCTGATTTCTCTGTGATCACTGTTTCCTAGTTCTTCCCCTATTGTAATATCTCTGATAATATTTTCTTTATTTGTTAATACTAGGTTTAATATATTGTCATCTCTAGTAGGTTCTGTAATTAGTTGTCTTAAAAAAAATTCCTGTACTGCATCTAGGAAGTCTTCAGATTCATAGTCACCTACAATGTTGTCCCAGTCAATATTTCTGAAGTTGAAATCCCTAATAATGCACAGGTTGTTGTATCTTGCTGCCTGTTCTTTCTTTCTCTCTTTCTTTCTTTCTTTATTTCTTTCTTTCTTTCTTTCTTCATTTCTTTCTTTCCAAGCATTACAGACTTGCGACACCCCTCGGCTTATCTTATCGTTCAGAACCTTGACGTGCATTATACAATTACCATCAAAATTCTCTGTCCAACTTGGCAATATCTGGCAACAACTTGAGGACCATGCACGTGATTGGCGACTGAACGATGCTTTTCATTATAAATTATTTCCCCATAACGACATAAAAAATACCCCAAAAAATAAGAAACAATTCAGAGTAAATATAATGTTGAAATTCCTAATCCTCTCTACAATCATAATCCTTAAGTAGATATTACCAGATATTACCCAAATTGTTTAGGAAATTTGCCAAATGTCTAGGGATGTTTATCCTCCATTATACCGTAATATAATTATCATTACATTCACTTAAGGTTGTTGTTTTATTATTATTTTGATGTGTAAATTTAGTGGGTTAAAGTTCACACACACACACACACACACACACACACACACACACACACACACACACAGCCCTGTAAATGTATTGAACGTATATTATTATGTCTAAATCACATGTAAGTTTGTATATTTTCAGCCACCGGCTGCAACTCAATTAATAAACCGTTTATTATAGTTACTATTATTACAAATAAGAAAATTTTTCAAACCATCCATCAACACCGTGAGAGGTACAGGTTGAGAGGTACAGGTGAGAGGTACAGGTTGAGAGGTACAGGTGAGAGGTCAGGTTGAGAGGTACAGGTGAGAGGTATTGGTGTAAGTGGGAGGTGCGACACACGCTCACCTGTATTGGCAGGTAGAAAGCCCTAATTACAATATAATGCTTCATAAGTGTTAATATGAGCACACCTATCTGTCACTGTGAGAGAGAGGGAGGGAGAGAAAGGTGAGGTACTTGAGTGGTAAGGTACATGAGTGGTGAGGTACATGAGTAGTGAGGTACATGAGTGGTGAGGTACATGAGTGGTGAGGTACATGAGTGGTGAGGTACATGAGTGGTGAGGTGTTTGAGTGGTGAGGTACCGTACTTGAGTGGTGAGGTCCTTAAGTGGTGAGGTGTTTCAGTGGTGAGTTACATGAGTGGTGACCGACTGGTGAGGTACTTGAATGCTGAAGTACTTGAGTGGTGAGGTACATGGGTGGTGAAATACATGAGTGGTGAGGTGCTTCAGTGGTGAGGTACTGTACTTGAGTGGTGAGGTACCGTACTTGAGTGGTGAAGTGCTTGATGGTGAAGTGCTTGAGTGGTGATGCCCACGACGTGACAGCGAATTGCCATTTATTATTAACCTGATATTCTACGTTGGATAAAATTCTCTGTCGCATCCTTCACTCTTATATTTTCTGATCTAACCTAACCTAACCTAACCTAACCTAACCTAACCTAACCTAACCTAACCAACCTAACCTAACCTAACCTAACCTAACCTAACCTAACCTAACCTAATGACACCACTTTCTCACCCCACACCACCTCACCCACACAGTCGTCCAAAACTACCAACCCCATACCCCTCCCCCCCATCTCCAGGACCTCCCAACCCCCCATCCTAAGCCCAAGGATCCCCCCCCCCTCCGAAAAAAATATGGAGTACAAGGACCTCACAAGACCTAGTAAAAACAATATCCTGCAGGAAGACAAGGACTTTTTCCATGCAGCCTTGTTTATATCCTTTCTTCAGATCTGGGTCAATATTATCATCACTCAGGCTCCTGCGGGCGATTACAGATAACACAATGACGAGGACAACGGCGTAGGATCCCTGAAGAAGGATCATCTGAGGGAGGGAGGGAGGGAGGGAGAGACACGTCCGTCGAGGATGATGGTCGTCCCTTTTACCAAATCCTAACAATCCAGCCACTTAAATTCATCCTTTGGTTCTTTGTGTCACTTTAACCACCAGATGACGCGAGTACGGTTCTCTCATCACCTTCCATTGTGGAGTCTTCCCGAATTTGGCAACGTGAGATCACCAGCTCATCACGAGGGGCTTTCAGAGCTGGTCGAGGGGGAAGGGAGGAGGGAGGAGGGGCGATTTAGGTCAGTTTGGCCTCACGTGTACAGAGAGTAATGTTATTTATTTTGTTGGGACTTTAGTTGGTGTTAGGAGTTACATGCATAGACGCATATCTGGGCCATGGTGGAACGTGTGTGTGTGTGTGTGTGTGTGCCTTCGGGCTGCAAACTTTTTCAATACACCGTTTATTATTATTATTATTATTATTATTATTATTACACACACACATGCGCGCGATACTGCCTACCGGGAGGGAGAACTGTGCCCTTAATCACGCCCTCATCCCTTATACAACGTTGAGAGCGACAGGAGCACCTCCCACTCCATCTAGGAATCATCCTCAACAGTCATCCTAATTCTGTTGGTTGTAGCACTTGTGAGTACGTTACCCCCCCTACTATTATAATGTTCTTAGATCTTCCTTTTTCACACCTCAGTGACCCTGAGTTTTTACTGTTCCTTAATCAGTATCAATGTCCCCACAATAATGATGCTAGTGTCATTCCCTTAGATGTGCTAGATCGTATGTGTTACACCCCCTTTACCCATGGTGTCGACACAATACTCCCTCATATCGATCCTGATGCCTTTCTACAAAACTCACTGGGTTACACCAACCCCAACTGTAACTATTACTTTCCTGACTCCCCCGAGTTTAGTTCTAGTCTTCTACTACCTCATTCCTTCTCCTTGATTAGTCATAACATCAGCAGTATTCCTCTTCATCTAGATACCTTTTTAGATCAGTGTTTATCTTCTATTGCCCACAAATTTGATGTACTTGGATTCTGTGAGACCAAACTCACTAACGATATTGACCATTTGTATAACATTCCTAATTCTAATAGACACTGCGTCAACACGTCACGACACAGTGGTGGTGTCGCCCTATATGTTGATATCAAGTATAAGACTTCTGTAAGAGATGATTTAAAGGTTCAGGAGGAGTTAATGGAGAGTGTTTTCATTGAATTACGTAACGACACACGAAATATCCTAGTAGGGATAATCTACAGAAGACCCCACACTAATGTAAGGAATTTTCTTGATAAATTTTCGGAGCTTATCTCTATCATAAGTTCAGAGAGGAAAGACTGCTACATCACAGGAGATTTCAACCTTGATCTATTAAAATCAGAAACCGACACCTCAATATTAGACCTTCTTGCTACCTGTCATTCTAAACTCTTCTTCAACACTATAACCAAACCCACTAGAGTAACTGCGACCTCTGCCACTGTGATAGATCATATCTGGACTAGCAACACTCCTAACAACCTAGCAAGTGGAATTATTTATAACAATATCTCAGATCACTTCCCAGTTTTTGCTATGCATAAAACAGCCACAAGACCTGAAAGGTCTAGTAGAGTCTCAGTACAATACAGAGACTACTGCGCCGACAACTTGCTCCTTTTTTAAAACAACCTAATGAATGCTAACTGGGATCTTGTCTATGCCTCCAACAACCCTAACGTGAACAATTGTAGCTTCTCTAGCTAAATATAATGTTTCAATCAATCAATGTTTCAATCAAGGTGTGGATAAGCCCTGAAGATGGTCTCAGAGGCCTCGAGTTCAATTCGTGGACTCAAAATGTCTGGTTGTGGCACTAGTGAATAGGTCAACCCAGCTTTAACCTCAACCACCCGAGACCTGTGCCATGGCCCCCATCCCCCTCTTACCACCTCTACAACCCCCCGTCCCCCCCGCCTCCAAAACCACCCCTCCCCCATCCACCCACTCCCACCACCACTCCCACACCACCCACTCCCCACCACCCTCCCCACCTCCCCCACACACCCACTGTCCCACCACCCACTCCCCAACACCCTACTCCCCTAACACACCCCTCCCCACCCTACTCCCCCACCTCCCCTCCCCACCCTCTCCCCTCCACACCCCTCCCCACCCTCCCCACCACCACCCACCCCCCCACCACCCCTCCCCCACACACCCCTCCCCACACCACCTACTCCCCACCTCCCTCCCCTACCCTACTCCCCAGCACCCTCCCCACACCACCTACTCGCCACACCTCCCACTCCCCTACCTACTCCCCCCAACACCCACTCCCCACACCACCTACTCCCCACACCTCCCACTCCCCCACCACCTACTCAAGGAGTTAGAATTAACAACTGGGCATCCACTCTACAAACTGAATTAGTTGCCATACTCACAGCTATTAAATTCATTGAAACCACTGTTACTGACAGTCTCATCATCACTGACTCTCTATCCTCACTACTTGCCCTTGGCACCCTCGACTCAGGGTGTCATGCTCTTGTCTCTGAAGCCAGACACAAATATGCGTGCCTTGTTGACCGGGGTGTCAAGGTCAAACTGTTGTGGATCCCCTCTCACATAGGCCTCATAAAACATGACAGAGTTGATGCCCTCGCCAAACTTGCGTCTAACAAAGACACCGTTGAATACAATTTGGGTCTGTCAAAAAGAACCCTTAAAACTGTAATTAGGAAAGAACTTATTGATGAGTTTGACGCAAGTAGACAAGTGCAAACAGGCACTAGTCGATCCATAGGTTACCATGATGAGATGTATCAAGTGAAACATGTATATGGAGCAAGTAACAAGATCACTAGATTACAAGATGTTGTAACCGCTAGATTAAGGTTAGGATATAAGTACCTTTGGCAGTATGTTCCTCAAGCAGATGTAAACAAAACTAAATGTAAAGTGTGTGGCCACACACTTGAACACTACGTCCTCGACTGTGTGAAGATAGAACCTTTTAGGGACAGGTCCAAGCACACTGTGTGTGAAATGGCACAACACTTCATCTCTAATGGCAAGATAGCCGACATATTAAGATTGTATCCACTTTTTTGCACTTAGTAACTATATCAATTCTCATGTACAGAACCAAATACGCAATGTGCTTGAATACCTCCCACGTAAATGTGAATAACAAAGTGTGAGGCCAGACATACTGCCTCACACGCCTGTTCTCACGCATTTGTGAATAAGTTACCCTTTATGTATAGAACTAAACAAATAATGTAAATGAAATAAAGTGTAACATTCAGTGCCATAATATCCTGACAACGGGGTTAATTATTATGACCCTTTGTAAACCCTACTCTGTAATCCTTTGGCGCTACCGCTCACAGGATGAGTGTGGGGTGCACAATAAAGTAGCCGCTGCAAGCGGCAAAATAAAAAATCAATCCCCCAACACACCCACTCCCCACACCACCCACTCCCCAACCACCCATTCCCCACCATCTTCCCATGCTGTTAATTTCTATATTTTGCCTAAATTGAAGATTCGTGTCACTCTATTACCGACAACAATGACACCATGAGGGCATCCCACAGTCAACTTCCTCCCTCCCTCTACCCCTCCCTCCCTCTCTCCCTCCTTCCCTCACGGTCATACCTACCACTCCTTACCCATCATACTTCACCGATCTCCCTATCTTTCCCTATATCCTTCACCAGTACACCCCTTTGCGAAGTTCTCCCTTTTTCTTCTCTTCATTTCTTCTCCCTTGTTCCCTCCCTGCCTATGACACCTTTTACACCAACAAAGGCAACCTCTCCCTCCCTCCCTTCCCTCCACCTTCTCCTTCTTCCTCTCCTCACATCCTTCCCTCCTTCCCCTCTATACCCTCCGTCACTCTGTCAGGATTCAAACCCTTTTTTGACTCTCACTATTGCTGCCTAGGTTCAGATCCCCGAGACACACGTGAGGAGGGTGTTATCCAGTGACCTTAACCAAACATCTTATATTTTTGCGGGTTAATTGTGTTTCCTCCTGTACTAACACTGGACAATGAAGGTCATAACAAAGTAACAGATAATTAGACCAACCGCCTGAACAACTATAGTAAGCTGATAAGTGGTGGAAATGATACATTATTACAAAAAACAATTTAATTATCAACGCCATGACTGTACAATATATGTCCCAATCCTTCATACCCGATGCTCTTTTGTTCGTCTACTGGTGTGACTCGATTTTTTTTTTTTTTTTATTGGGCACTCCCCTACATCCTTGTGTAAGGTGAAGCGCAGAAGCGTTTACAGGGCCCAACAGGGAAGCATGCTAAGTTCATGCTTGCCTTTATGTCTCATGAGTTAAGGGCGTAGAAGCCTGAAGAGTCAAGGGCGTAGAAACCTGAAGAGTCAATGGTTAATGTCATCAAGTTATTGGAAGCTCCAACAACTTGTCCCTGAAAACGAATTCGCAACTTTCGATTTACACCAGGTACCTACTTCACTGCTAGGTAAACAGGGACTAATGGGGGCTAGGAATTATGTCCAAACAACTTCCACCGGCCCGGGAATCGAACCCGTGACATCTCGCTTGCGAAGGCAAGAGCGGTACCACTCTACCACCAGCACCCCCTGTGACTCGATTAATTAAAAGTGATTGTTAGTCTCTGCTTCTCTATAACCGATGCTCTTTTGTTTGTTTGCCATAATTTGGTGAGAGTGAAGTGGTTATTGATGGTCATTGCTGAATTTTGGTGTAACTGTTATTGTTGTTGTTATTCTTAAAATTTATTGTAGTAGTAGCAGTAGTAATAGTACCTGACACTAGACGTCACTGGTCACCGATAAGGGATGTCATCTCACAGAGTCGACTTTAGAAGTGAAGTCTGTGTGCTCTCTCTCTCTCTCTCTCTCTCTCTCTCTCTCTCTCTCTCTCTCTCTCTCTCTCTCTCTCGTCTCTCCCTTACAATATATAAATTCTTACACACACACACACACAATACTATTTTGTTGTCACTCGGAATCGATTACGACGATCATCCATCTATGATACAATGATATGAGTTATTAGAGATGTCACCTTCATTGGTGAGTTTTGAGGTGACTAAAGAGGCCGATACGGAACCGGCAGAGTTGTTCAAAGATGTTGCACATGTGGAGGGCCACATCTTTCCTGCGTTGGTGCTTGGCTGCCTCGGTTTGCAGTCGAGTTAACTTGAAAGTATTGACTCGTTCTCGTTTGGTGCCCCTCCAAGAGTTACGATGTAGAGTAATCGACTCCCAGGTGAGGGGGTCGATTTGGCACTTTTCCAGGTTTGTCTTAAGACTATCCTTATACCTTTTCAGTTGCCCGCCGGCGTTACGCTTACCATTCGTTATGTGACTGTAAAGTCGCTGCTTCGGCAGTCTACTGTCGTCCATGCGGGTAACGTGGCCAGTCCAGCGTAGTTGTTCATATATAATGGTAGCCTCAATGCTCCTACAGTTGGTGTCAGCGTACTCGGAGGATGGAATGCAGATTACGTTGGTGAAAGTTTTCAAGCGCCTTGAAGTGCCTCCTGTATGTAACTCATGTCTCGCTGCTATATAGCAGGGTGGGGAGGGCCACTGCTCGATATATGTGTAACTTTTTCGATAATTTCAGCTCCCTACAGCTGAAGACACGGTTTCGGAGTCTTCCTGTAGTTTTGCTGAGTCCTCGTTAGATTTAATAACACGCCCTATTTTAGTGTCATCAGCAAATTTGCTTATGTTGTTGTCTATGCCGATATCTATGTCGTTTATGTATATAATAAATAATAATGGTCCAAGTACTGAGCCTTGGGGAACTCCACTTGCGACGTTGCTCCAATGGGACTTAGTGCTGTTAATGCTCACTCGCTGTTTCCTGTCCTGTAACCACGCCCTAATCCATTTAAGGATGTTACCTTTGATGCCATGAGCTTCTACCTTTCTAATTAGTCTTTCGTGGGGGACTCTGTCGAAGGCTTTGCTAAAGTCGAGATATACCACATCATAATTGTGCCCCTCGTCCACCTATTCGAAAACTGATGAAAAGAATGTTAATAGATTAGTTAGACATGAACGTCCGCTTGTGAAGCCATGCTGAGAATCATTGATCAATCGGTGCTTCTCCAGGTGATTTCGAATAGAGTTTGAAATGATTGCTTCCAGTAATTTGCCTACTATTGATGTTAGACTGATTGGGCGATAGTTAGAGGATAGTGATCTATCCCCCTTCTTGAAAATCGGTATTACATTCGCTATCCTCCAGGATTCTGGTACTACACCTGTTTTTAAGGATATGTTAAACAACTTTGCTAAGGGCATACTAAGCTCTTCCTTACATTCCTTTAATACTCTGGCAAATATCTCATCGGGACCAGGTGATTTATTAGGCTTTAGTTTGTCTATTTGCTTACTAACATCGTTACTAGTCACTACTATCTCGCTTAATTTGTTTTCTTCGCCTCCTTTTAAAACTTTCCAGCGTCCCAGAACTTACTACAAAGTTGCTAAACTTGTTTCACTCGTCTGCCACCCTATTTGTGAACCAGTTTCTTCCTATCTCCCTCCTAAACCTAAACTTATCCAACATAAATCCGTTGCTACGAATCCTATCCTGCTCGGATATTATAAGAACTTTATCTACTGTATATCTCTTTTAGTGATTCCTTTCACCCACTTAAATACTTCTATCATATCTCCCCGCACTCTTCGTCTTTCTAGGGAATGCAAGTTTAGTTTCTTTAACCTATCTTGATATGGAAGGTTTCTAAGTATCAGAATCATTTTCGTCATTCTTCGCTGCACCGACTCTAGTGAATTGATATCCATTCTATAATAAGGGCAGCAGACAGCGTAATCGAGGTGCGGCCTGACTAGCGCAAGATATAGTTGTAAATAAGTATATTGTAGTGTATATTATGTATTTTAATTATTTCAGGTGTTTGATGGAGTGTATTTGGTGACTGTAAACTGTGTAAGTGATGTATATTGTTTGGTGTATGTTGGAGTGTATATACCGGAGTGTATATGATATGGTATTTTAATAGATGATGGAATGTGTATGACGGAATAGTATTATACATATTGGTAGTTTACATACTTTAGGAGTGTGTATATAATGTATATGTTTGGTGTTTTTGTGTCTAGAGGCCAAGTGTCGTGTATATTTCAGTGTATACAGAAAAAAATGTAGAAAGTGCATAGCGGTGTGTATAATCAAATGAATGTTAGAATGTGTATAGTAATGTGTTAAAATGTATATAGTAGCTTATATTGAGCAAATTTATACTTTCTTGTGTGTGTCTGTGTGTGTGTGTGTGTGTGTGTGTGTGTGTGTGTGTGTGTGTGTGTGTGTGTGTGTGTGTGTGTATGCCTGGACTGGTGTATAAGACATATTAGGTAATGTGTGTACTCTATGTTTGGGGAACTTTGTCACTGTCATACGATATTGTGAAGTCAATAAGTCGGTATTAGGCGACGTGTACAGTACAGTAACACCTCTATTTAGCGGACTATATGGAGAGGAAAGTCCATTATTGTATCGTGGGTCCGTTATATGTGAAAACCTCCATCTAGTGGATTATATGGAAAGAAAAGTTCGTTATATGGAGGTTTTTCTGTACGTTGATGAATATTAATGAGGGTTATTAACGTAAGGTAAGTTATTGTGTCTACCTGTATATCAACCCCTCCCTTCCTCCCTCTCAGATTATTTCACCTGAAGATTAAGCACTTGAATGTTACCTTGAGGGGTTAGGTAAGGTTAGGTTAGGTTAGGTGTAATGTGCGCGCGCGTGTGTGTGTGTGTGTGTGCGTATAACGAGTATTTTTTTCATATGAAGTCTTGATACATACTCCCTTAGCATCTGTGATTGGCAGTAACTCTGACAATTGGCCAATCAAAATAAACAAACTATTAAGCTCCGGATCAATTAAAAAAATACATTTACATAATTTGTTCAAAACCTATAATAAGTTGTTCCATTGTACCGCATAAAAAGAGCATGTTATTGTGTTTATTCTGGGCACAGTCACTCCCTCAGGTCCACTCCCTCAGGTCCTCTCCCTCAGGTCCTCTCCCTCAGGTCCTCTCCCTCAGGTCCTCTCTCTCAGGTCCTCTCTCTCAGGTCCTCTCTCTCAGGTCCTCTCTCTCAGGTCCTCTCCCTCAGGTCCACTCCCCCAGGTCCTCTCTCCCCTCAGGTCATCTCTCTCGGGTCTCTCAGGTCCTCTCCCTCAGGTCCTCTCCCTCAGGTCCACTCCCTCAGCTCCTCTCCACCAGGTCCTCTCCCTCAGGTCCTCTCCACCTTGCACGTGCTTCCCAGAATCCTTGACGCCCTTAAGGCATTCCACGCAACATGTATATATATACTATATATATATATATATATATATATATATATATATATATATATATATATATATATATATGTATATATATATATATATATATATATATATATATATATATATATATATATATATATATATATATATATATATATATATATATATATATATATATATATATATATATATATATATATATGGGTATATATGTATGGGTATGTGAATATGTATGTATAAATAAATAAAAAAATAAAAATAATAAAATAAATAAATATTGAAGTGATAACCGTGGTAACATTATGAGATGTACTTATTACTACCATGCTATTGTACTATTCCAGATGATACTAAATGTTACGTAATACTTCCTTGAGATAAATGTATAGTATATATCTGTATTTTTCTGGCTAAATAAACTGTTACAATTCAAATTCAATTCAATTCAACCAGTGAATTCACACGAGAAGTTTGCCGCCATGTTTTGGGAGGTGGAAACAGTGGGCGGGAAGTTGCCAGCGCGAGAATTACTATCTGCTACTAGCCGCTCATTGACTCTAGTTAGACATGACCGGGGGTTGTTTAGACACGTTTCTGCACCTATCCTTAATGACAGCCTAGAGGTAAATTGAGGTAGTTTAATTTCATGATGAATAAACCTCTAAATAATCACGCCTGGGCCATCGGGGGAAGGGGGGTGGGGCGTGGTGAGGGGAGACAGGACAAGGAGGGACAGGGGTCAGGGAGGGAGGGGGCTCAGGGAGGTTGTAGTGTTGTGGTGTTACGGGTGATGCTGTCAGTGTGGGTTGTGGGGCAAATGATCGATAATATGGTGATAGGTAGAGTCGCTGCGAGGCAGATAAGGTATAAGGTACGACAAGGCCGGTTGGCGCCAACTTGCCGGCCGCTCCACGTGGGTGATGGCGGCGCTGCTGGTGTTGCAGCCGTGCTGGCTGTGTAATCACCGCGCATGCGTCACCGTCGCCGCGCCGAGGAGCTGCCCCTGTCTGCCATAAACCCCACCCAATTGCTCTCTAGTTCCCTTCCCTCTGCCTCTATCTCAATTTACCGGAAATTAAATAGTGTTTTGGAGGTTTTTGAAGGCCGCTGGGGTGGTGTGAGCGCTGGGGGTGGAGGGAAACTTTTGCGAGGAGAGAGGCGGCGCTGGGCAACCTCTCTCCCGGGCGGCGGGCTGATGGAACTTTCCACATGACGTCAGTGGTAGTGGTGGATGCGCACTCCTACCTCACCTGACTGTGTGGTGGAGGAGGGGAGGAAGAGGAGGAGGAGAAGGAGGAGGTTGAGGAGGGGAGGGGGAGGTAGAAGAGACAGGGAAGGGTGAGGGAGGAAGAGGAGGGGTTGGTGTTGGAGGAGGAGGAGGCGGCTGGGTGGAGAGATTCTACACTCCCTCTCCCTCTTTCTCTCCCTCTCTCCCTTACTCCTCCACACTGTATCTCTCTCTCGTATCCTGTATCTCTTCTTCTCATTCTTCTCCCTATTTATCTCGTTTCTTAACATTATTTACCCTATCTTCCTTTTGACTCTTTATTTTTCTCATTCTTAATTCTTCTTTCTCTTCTGCTTCTCATTTCTTTCATTTCCCGTCTATCTCTATGATTTCTTTCTAAATTTATTTATTCTTATTTCACATATCTTCTCCTCCATCACCATCATCTCCTCCATCACCATCATCACCTCTATCACCACCATCACCGCCATCACCACCATCACCGCCATCACCATCATCTCCTCCATCACCATCTCCTCCATCACCATCTTCTCCTTCATCACCATCTTCTCCTCCATCACCATCTTCTCCTTCATCACCATCTTCTCCTCCATCACCATCTTCTCCTCCATCACCATCTTCTCCTCCATCACCATCATCACCTCTATCACCACCATCACCGCCATCACCATCATCTCCTCCATCACCATCTCCTCCATCACCATCTTCTCCTCCATCACCATCTTCTCCTCCATCACCATCTTCTCCTTCATCACCATCTTCTCCTTCATCACCATCTTCTCCTCCATCACCATCTTCTCCTCCATCACCATCTTCTCCTTCATCACCATCTTCTCCTCCATCACCATCTTCTCCTCCATCACCATCTTCTCCTTCATCACCATCTTCTCCTCCATCACCATCTTCTCCTCCATCACCATCTTCTCCTCCATCACCATCTTCTCCTCCATCACCATCTTCTCCTTCATCACCATCTTCTCCTCCATCACCATCTTCTCCTTCATCACCATCTTCTCCTCCATCACCATCTTCTCTATCTTATCATCAACAGATAACAGTAAGTGTATCTGGTGACCTGACCATCAACACTGCACCAGGAAATCACCAGGTCTAAGCATGATCTGACTGGGATGACCTGAACCTAAAATGACCTGAACTGACCCTCAGATGACTTGCTCTGGCCCTAAGATGACCTGAACTGGCCCTCTGATGACCTAAACTGGCCCTCTGATGACCTGAACTGGCTCTGAGATGACTTGTTTTGGCCCTGAGATGATATGATTTGACTGATTTCACCCTAAGATTACCTGATGTTACTCTGAGATGACATGAACTGAGCTTGAGATGACCTAGTGACCTTAATTGACCTGATCTACCCTCTGGATGACCTGGTTTGACCCCAGGTGACTTACGTTGACCCCATGTGACCTAAGTTGGCATCAGTTAAAATAAATTGACTCCAGGTGACCTATGTTGACTCCAGGTGACCTAAGCTGACCCCAGATGATCTCATTTAACCCCAGATGACCTAAATTGACCCAGGTGACCTACAATGTTCTGACCTCACTAGAGGAAAGGTCACTGCTGCTTAGCTCTGCTCCAGGGGATAATTATCAGATATGGCTAGTGCTACTGGTGAACGGGTTATGCCCTTCAGTGGGCCGAATTACAGAATACCAAGGAAAAAAACCTGAAATTAGAGTTAGAAAACTTGAAATTAAGAGAAGAGATAGCAAGGATGAAGGAAGAAACGAGACAAGGAAAGCCAGTGAATGAGGATAACTCTGGGGAATGGAAGGTTGTGAGGAGAGGGACGACCAAACTGGTGGTGAAGAAACACACCAAGGATACGACAACAACGACAACAACAGCTAAGTGTACCAACTAGTTTAGTCCCTTGATAGACGAATTGGACGTTAGTACAGTCAAGGACAGGGCTGACAAGGAAGGTATAAAAACGTTAATTGTTGGTGACTCACAGGTAAGGTACCTGGACAGAGCCTTTTGTGGTAAAAATAAAAACAGGATGAGGGTATGTTTGCCAGGAGCTGGGGTGGGGGATATAGTTGACAGGATGGACAATATCTTGTCTGGTAATGGGAACAAACCCATTATCTGCCTCAGTGCAGGAGGCAATGATATTGGCCGGTGTAGGAGTGAAGAGCTTCTTGATAAGTTCAAGACAGCTATAGATCGTATTAGGACTAAGGGAGGGATCCCTATCATATGCTGTGTCCTGCCTAGAAGGAGAGTTGGCAGTGAATGGTTGTCAAGGGCAGTTGGTGTCAACGGCCGTCTTGACGGATATTGCAAGTCAATATCAGTCCCATTCATTGACAACTGGGACAACTTCTACGGCAGAAGGGACCTTTATGCTGTCTCTGAAGGGGGTGGCAACCCTGGCTGGGTCTCTAGAGGGGGCAGTTCAAAAGATATCAAAGTCTTTAAACTGCTAGGGAGCATATAAGCACAGGGGTGGGGGAGACTGCAGTTGGAGAGGGTAAACAAAGTGAAAGATTACAGGGAAATAGTGCTAGGAATGATGACAAAACTAAATTAGACAGGGAGTTGAAACCTAAATGCGGTAAAGGGAGGACTCAAAACATGACTAACTTAAATGTCTACTACGTGAACAGTAGAAGTATGAGAAACAAAATGGATTATATTAGGGCCTTGGTATGTACCGAAAAAATCGATATAATAGCATTCACTGAAACATGGATCAACCTAGACTCACGTGAGTTACCGGTTGAATACCAAATTGCTGATTACAAATTGTTCCATACTGATAGGCAGTCCAGGAAAGGAGGCTGAGTAGCCATCTATGTCAGGGATAATCTGAAGTGCGAAATAAATAAGGAAATAAAAACTGAGCGGAATACAGAAACAATTTGGATAGAATTAATCGACGGTAGAGAAAAATTAATCATAGGAGTAATATATAGATCTCCCAATCTTGATAGAGTTAATGAGCGACTTATCTGGGATGAAATGCGCAGGGCTTCCATACACAACAAAGTCTGTATAGTAGGCGATTTTAACCTTGGCCAAATAGATTGGACTGACCTTACCGGTAACTCAGTATCAGAGGATTTCCTCGAAACGATCCAGGACTGTTTCCTAAGTCAACATATAACCGAACCCACCCGGGGTAATAATATACTCGATTTAGTTCTGTCGAACTGAGAAAACCTCATTAGCAATGTCGAGGTCGGGAACGAACTTGCAAACAGCGATCACAAAGAAATTAGATTCCAGTTAGATTTTCAGGGCAGACGTAAAGGGAATTCCATTAGAATCCCAGATTTCAGAAGGGCAAACTTTGATAGTTTAAAGAGGCAGCTGGGAGAGGGGGTGTCACGCTTGGATGTAAACCTGACAGATGGCACCGACCTGATAACGAGATCTGAGATTGCCGAGTTTCACGACAATTTAAATAACGAGTTACTTAATGCACAAAGGCAAAACATACCATACAAAAAACTCAGATCAGACAACAATGACCCTAAATGGATAAATAATTATTTAAAGAACATTATTGGCCAAGGAAAGGCTATAGGTAGAAGGATAAATCGTGGCGAATTTTACCTCCGGGAGTATTATAAGGTATTGGCCGGTAGGGTTAAGACCGAGATCAAAAAAGCCAAGAGGAACTATGAAATGAAGGTAGCAGGGGAGGCGAAAACAAACCCCAAAGGATTCTACCAAATGTATCAAGCTAAAACACGAAATAAGATTGGACCAATACGTACAGATACCGGCGACGGAGAAATGAGCAATAATCTGAATAAATATTTTTCAACAGTTTTTACCACCGAAAATTTAAACATGATACCCGAGGCACCGACTCTATTCAGAGATAGTGAAGAAAACAAATTAAGCGAGATAGTAGTGACTAGTAACGATGTTAATAAGCAAATAGAAAACTGAAGCCAAATAAGTTACCTGGTCCCAATGAGATATTTGCCAGAGTATTAAAGGAATGTAACGATGAGCTTAGTATGCCCTTAGCAAAGTTGTTTAACATGTCATTAAAAACAGGTGTCGTAGCAGAATCCTGGAGGATAGCTAATGTAATACCGATTTTCAAGAAGGGGGATAGATCACTATCCTCAAACTACCGCCCAATCAGTCTAACATCAATAGTAGGTAAATTACTAGAATCAATTATTTCAAGCTCTATTCGAAACCACCTGGAGAAGCACAAGTTGATCAATGATTCCCAACATGGCTTCAGAAGCGGGCATTCATGTCTTACTAATCTATTAACATTCTTTCATCAGTTTTCGAATCGGTGGACGAGGGGCACAATTAAGATGTGGTATATCTCGACTTTAGCAAAGCCTTCGACAGAGTCCCCCACAAAAGACTAATTAGAAAGGTAGAAGCGCATGGCATCAAAGGTAATATCGTTAAATGGATTAGGGCGTGGTTACGGGACAGGAAACAGCGAGTGAGCATCTAAATCGCATTGGAGCAACGTCACTAGTGGAGTTCCCCAAGGCTCGGTACTTGGACCAGTATTATTCATTATATTCATAAACGACATAGATATCGGCATAGACAGCAACATAAGTAAATTTGCTGATGACACTAAAATAGGATGTGTAATTAAATCTGACAAGGACTCTGCAAAACTACAGGAAGAGCTAAACAAATTTTTCGAATGGTCGGAAAAATGACAGATGAAATTCAATGTGGACAAATGTAAAGTACTCAGTATAGGAGATGTAAACAGAGAAACCAGTTACCAAATGAACATCGATGCCATTGTGGAATCCGACTGCGAGAGAGATTTAAGAGTAATGATAAGTAGGAATCTTAAGCCAAGTAAACAATGTGTTTTTGCTCGTAACAAGGCTAATAAAGTAATTGGGTTCATACAAAGGAGTGTTAGTTACAAGACTAGCGAGGTCATCTTAAAATTATATCTAGCGCTTGTGACACCTCACTTGGATTACAGAGTTCAATTCTGGTCACCGTATTACAGAATGGATATAGAATCCTTGGAAAGAATTCAGTGGAAAATGACGAGACTAATCCCGGGCATTAGGAACCTTCAGTACAGAGACAGGTTAAAGCATCTTAATTTGCACTCCCTCGAGAGACGTAGGGCGAGGGGCGACATGATAGAGGTGTATAAATGGAAGTCAGGGCTAAACAAAGGGGACATTACAAAGATACTCAAACTATCCAACCAGGAGCGAACTCGTAACAATGGTTTTAAATTAGACAAATTTAGATTTAGGCGCGAAATAGTTAAGCATTGGTTTGGAAACAGAGTAGTGGACGAGTAGAACAAGTTACCAAATATCATCATTAACTCGAATACGCTGGATAGCTTCAAACATAGGTTGGATGCTTATATGAGCAATAGGGGTTGGGTGTAAATGGGACTGCCCAGTATGGGCCAATAGGCCCGCTGCAGTTTCCTCCATTCTTAAGGTATCGAGGGAATCACACTGTTATAAACCAACGATTATTAAGAAGACCAGGTGAGTCGTCGCGTGCGGACGGCTCCTGACGTCACGCGGCAGATGAAGGGACAGTCACACCATGGACATGAGAGGGAGCGTGACCAGCGGAGACATTACTGGAACGTGACTGGAATGATTGGAGTGACCCCCTGAGAACGTGACTGGATGATTGGAACGACCCCTGAGAACGTGACTAGGAGGAGCAAAGGGGGAGGAAAGTGGGAGAGGAGGAAGAAGGGGGAGAATAGGGGGAAAGAGGGAGAGGAAAAGGGAAAAGGGAAGGAGGATAAAGGAGATGGGGAAGAAATGGAAGGAAGATGATAGGGAGAGAGGGGGTATAGGATAGGGGAAGGAGGATAGGGGGAAGAGGATAAGGAAGAGGTAGACGGAAGGGGAGGAGAATAGAGAGACGGGAGGAGGAGGGGAAAGGGAGAAGGAAAGGGGGAGAGGGGGAGGAGTAAAGGGGAGGGAAGGAGGAGGAGGAGGATAGAGAGAAAGGGAAGGAGGAAAGGGGGAGACGGAAGATATTGGAAACATAATGTGTTGTCTAATGTTAGACCCTGCTGACATATGGCAATGGCATCACGAAAATTGTGACCAAGTCCCAGGTTGCTGTTCTGACTTTCTGCCTCATTTACACACAATTGCAGGGTCTCAATTGTTTATCTTACTTGAGCAACACAACATACAGTACATAATGTATATCGTTTCTCACTCTTGCATTTTATTTTTATTTTTATTAATTTGCTATTAATTTTATTAATTGTTGTAATAATAATAATAATAATAGACATTATTATTATTGTTATTATTATTATTATTATTATTATTATTATTATTATTATTATTATTATTATTATTATTATTATTATTATTATTATTATTATTATTATTTATTATATTTTAGCCCCCCAGGCCCTGATGTGGGTTAGTGACCTGTGCCCGGGTGGGCAAATCCCCGTAAAAAAAAAAAGAATTGTGTTCTGACCTCACTAGAGGAAAGTTCACGGCAGGCTTAACTCCAGGGGATTAATTGTCAGTAATGGGTAGTGCTACTTGTGAACAGGGCTGTGCCCTTCAGAAGGCCAAGTTAGAGAGGGCCAAGGAAGAAATCTTGAAATTAAAGGAAGTGATAGCGAGGATGGAGGAAGAAACGAGACAAGGAAAGTCAGTGACTGACGAAAACTCAGGCGAATGGAAGGTTGTGAGGAGAGGGGCGACCAAACTGGTGGTGAAAAAACACACCAAGGATACGACAACAACCGCTAAGTGCACCAACTCTTTCAGTCCTTTGATAGACGAATTGGACGTTAGCATAGTCAGGGACAAGGCTGACAAGGAAGATACGAAAACCTTAATTGTTGGCGATTCCCAAATACTGTACCTGGACAGATCTTTTTGTGGTAAAAATAAAAAATAGGATGAGGGTGTGTTTGCCAGGAGCTGGGGTGGGGAATATAGTCGACAGGATGGGACAATATCTTGTCTGGTAATGGGAACAAACCCATTATCTGCCTCAGTGCAGGAGGCAATGATATTGGCCGGTGTAGGAGTGAGGACCTTCTTGGTAAGTTCAAGACAGCTATAGAACGTATTAAGTCGAAGGGAGGGATCCCTATCATATGGTGTCCTGCCTAGAAGGAGAGTTGGCAATAAATGGTTGTCAAGGGGCATTTGGTGTCAACTTCCATTTTGACAGATATTGCAAGTCTATATCAGTCCCATTCATTGACAACTGGGACAATTTCTACGCAGAAGGGACCTTTATGTTAGGGATGGGGTGCACCTGTCTCGGGGGGGCAACCCTGGCTGGAGTCTCTAGAGGGGCAGTTCAAAAGATATCGAAGTCTTTAAACTGCTAGGGGAGCATATGGGCACGGGGGTGGGGGAGACTGCAGTGGGAGCAGGTAAACAAAGTGAAAGGTTACAGGGAAATAGTGCTAGGAATGATGACAAAACTAAATTAGGCATGGAGTTAAAACCTAAACGCGACAAAGAGAGGACTTAGAACACGGCTAACATTAAATGTCTACTACGCAAACAGTAGAAGTATGAGAAACAAAATGAATGAAATCAGGGCGTTGGTATGTACCGAAAAAATCGATATAATAGCATTCCCTGAAACATGGATAAATCTAGACTCAAGTGAGTTACCTGTCGAATACCAAATTGCAGGTTACAAATTATTCCATACCGATAGGCAGATTAGGAAAGGAGGCGGACTAGCATTCTATGTCAGGGATAATCTGATGTGTGAAATAAATAAAGAAATAAAAACTGAGCGGAACACAGAAACAATTTGGATAGAATAAATGGTTGGTAGGGAAAAATCAATCACAGGAGTAATATATAGACCACCTAATCTTGATAAAGTTAATGAGTGACTTATTTGGGATGAAATGCGCAGGGCTTTCATACATAGCAAAGTTTGTATAGTAGGCGACTTTAACTTTGTCCAAATAGATTGGATTGACCTTACGGGTAACTCAGTATCAGAGGATTTTCTTGAAACAATCCAGGACTATTTCCTAAACCAACATATAACCAAACCCACCCGGGGTAATAATATGCTCGATTTCGTTCTGTCAAACAGAGAAAACCTCATTAGTAATGTCGAGGTAGGGAACCAACTTGCTAACAGCGATCGCAAAGAAATAAGATTTCATTTTGAATTTCAGGGCAGCTGCAAGGAAAATTCCACTAAGGTCCCAGATTTCAGAAGGGCAAACTTTGATAGTTTGAAGAGGCAGCTGAGAGAAGGGGTATCACGCTTGGGGGTGAATTACATGACCTCACACAATGTACCCACAGAGGGCGACCTCACCTTACTTGGAGACCTGACGGTTGAGGTTAACATGATCACGAGGTCCGAGGTTGAAGAGTTCCACAACAATTTAAATATGAGTTACTTAATGCACAAAGGCTGAACATACCATACAGAAAACTCAGATCAAAAAAGAATGACCCTAAATGGATAAATAATTATTTAAAGAATATTATTGAACAAAGGAATGCTATAGGTAAGAGAATACATCGTGGTGAAGTTTATCTCCGAGATTATTTTAAGGTATTGGCCGGTAGGGTTAAGACCGATATATGAAAAGCTAAGAGGAATAATAACTGAAGGTAGCAAGGGAGGCGAAGTCAAACCCCAAGGGATTCTATCCAATGTATCAAACTAAAACACGAGAAAAGATTGGACCAATGCAGTCAGATACCGGCGAGCTAACTGATAACGACGGAGAAATGAGCAATAATCTGAATAAATATTTTTCAACAGTTTTCATCACCGAAAATTTAAACATGATAACCAAGGCACCGACTCTATACAGAGATAGTGAAGAAAATAAATTAAGCGAGATAGTAGTGACTAGTAACGATGTTAGTAAGCAAATAGAGAAACTAAAGCCTTATAAGTCACCAGGTCCCGATGAGATATTTGCCAGAGTATTAAAGGAATATAAGGAAGAGCTTAGTATGACCTTAGCAAAGTTATTTAACATGTCCTTAAAAACGGGTGTAGTACCAGAATCCTGGAGGATAGCAAATGTAATGCCGATTTTCAAGAAGGGAGATGGATCACTATCCTCTAACTACTGTCCAATCAGTCTAACATCAATTGTAGGCAAATTATTGGAAGCAATCATTTCAAACTCTATTCGAAATCACCTGGAGAAGCACAAGTTGATCAATGATTCCCAAGAAAGCTTCACAAGCCGGCGTTCATGTCTAACTAATCTATTAATATTCTTTTCATCTGTTTTCGAATCAGTGGACGAGGGGCACAATTATGATGTAGTATATCTCGACTTTAGCAAAGCCTTCGACAGAGTCACCTACGAAAGAATAATAAGAAAAGTGGAGGCTCATGGCATTAAAGGAGATATTCTAAAATGGATTAGGGCGTGGTTACAGGACAGGAAACAGCGAGTGAGCATTAACTGCAATAAATCCGATTGGAGCAATGTCACTAGTCGAGTTCCCCAAGGCTCAGTACTTGGACCATTATTATTTATTATATACATAAACGACATAGATATCGGCGTAGATAGCAACATAAGTAAATTTGCTGATGACGTGAAAATAGGGCGTGTAATTAAATCTGACGAGGACTCGGCAAAACTACAGGAGGATCTAAACAAAGTTTCTGAATGGTCTGAAAAATGGCAGATGAAATTCAATGAGGACAAATGTAAAGTACTCAGTAAAGGAGATGTAAACAGGGAAACTAGATACCAGATGAACAACGATGTTATTGAGAAATCCAAATGTGAGAAAGATTTAGGAGTAATTATAAGTAGGAATCTTAAGCCAAGTAAACAATGTGTATTTTCTCGAAACAAGGCTAATAAAGTACTTGGCTTCATACAAAGGAGTGTTAGTTACAAGACTAGCGAGGTCATCATAAAACTATATCTTGCGCTTGTGACACCTCACTTGGATTACGGAGTTCAATTCTGGTCACCGTATTACAGAATGGATATAGAATGCTTGGGAAGAATTCATAGGTAAATGACAAGACTAATCCCGGGCATTAGGAACCTTGAGTACAGAGACAGGTTAAAGCATCTTAATTTGGACTCCCTCGAGAGAAGTAAAGTGAGGGGCGATATGATAGAGGTGTCTAAATGGAAGTCAGGGCTAAACAAAGGGGACATTACAAAGGTACTCAAACTATCCAACCATGAGCGAACTCGTAACAATGATGTTAAATTAGACAAATTTAGATTTAGGCGCAAAATAGGTAACATTGGTTTGGAAATAGAGTAGTGGATGAGTGGAACAAGTTACCAAACATCATCATTAACTCGAACACGCTGGATAGCTTCAAACATAGGTTGGATGGATATATGAGCACTAGGGATTGGGTGTAAATGGGACTGCCAGTATGGGCCAATAGGCCCGCTGTAGTTTCCTCCATTCTTATGTTCTTACGTTCTTATGTATAAGGAAATCTTACGGCAATAAGAATAATGATAGTGGTGGTGATAATAGTACTAATACTACTATAAAACTATTACTGTACTACTATTACTTACTATCAGCAATAACAATAATAATAATAATAATAATAATAATAATAATAATAATAATAATAATAATAATAATAATAATATAAGCAACAACAATAACAATGATTTCTAGGCAGGTAAAGTGTACCAACTCACACAGGATAACCCAATTGACCTTTCACATCTCTTGACCTTATAACAATAGAGGGCCAGCATAATGTGTCCTTACCAACCTAACCTAACATAACCTAACCTAACCTAACATGGCCTCAAGGACAGTGAGAGCCTTGTATTAGTGGAGGTATATAACATTAAGTGTGATGTGTGTGTATATGTCTGTGTGTGCGTACAGGGTGTTGTGATGCCTCTAGTGTGGCAGCATTATGTTAGTGTAAAGGTGCAAGCACTGCTTGCTTCCTCTCACTTTCAGCTACCACTGCTGGCTAGCCCTCGTGGAGAACAGGGAAACAATTTGCATAAGTCTTCCCTGCCAGTACACAGCCTCTTCACCATTAAGACTCCTGTTGTACCTCTTCGTGGCAACACACGGTAACTGGGTGCCTCGTGCGCCAAGGCTAGAGATCTAGAGTAGCAGTGGGCCCCAGAGGGATAGTGCATAGGCTCACTGGCATATGGACACGTACTGGCACCTATCAACCACTGCCCCGCTGCCTTGCGGATTAACCTTGGTAGGTATAGGGCTACGGGAGTAAACCCTGAACAAAAAATCTGTGGTGGAGCAGACATGTTTATAGAGCTCCAACAGGACCCCAACGACGGTATAGGAGGTATAGTCTGAGTTCTTCTCCATCCAAACGGGGGTTAAACAAGGATGTGTACTGGTGCCAACTCTCTTTTCCATTTTCTTGGCTGCTTTCCTTACTCGTACTAGTGCCAATTTAGTCGGCGGGATGGACATAGAGTACCTTATGAAGGGTCTTTTCAAAATAAGACGACTCCAGGCAGGAACAAAGGTGTCGGCAGCTTCCAGTACTGAGATTCAGTATGCAGACGACCTCACCCTTGTTGCTCTCACTGAACGCGACCTTTTGGAGATCCTGAACACCTATGCAAATGTTTATGCACACTTCGGCCTTGAGATGAATGTGCATAAGACTCAGATTCTCTTTCAGCCTGCCCCTGGTTCAACCACATCTCCACCATCCATCCAGCTTAATGGTACTACCCTCTCTAATATTACCCAGTTTCAGTACCTGTCCACGGCAGACTCCGTACCCGTGTCTTCAGCTGTAGGGAGCTGAAATTATCTACAAAGTTGCACGTATATCGAGCAGTGGTCCTCTCCACCCTGCTATATGGCAGTGAGACATGGGTTAGTTGAGTCACATACAGAAGGCACCTCAAGGCACTTAAAACCTTTTACCAAAGTAGTTTACGTTCCATCCTCCGAGTTCACTGGGAAGACAAGAGAACAAATGCCAGTATTCTTGCTGACACCAACTGCAGGAGCATCGAGGCTACCATTATCTATGAACAACTACGTTGGACTGGCCATGTTACCCGCATGGACGACAGTAGACTGCCAAAGCAGCTACTTTACAGTCACCTAAGGAATAGTAAACGTAATGCTGGCGTGCAACTGAAAAGATATAAGGATAGTTGTAAGACAAACCAGAAAAAGTGCCAAATCGACCCTCTCACCTGGGAGACGATCACTCCACACCGCAACTCTTGGAGGATCACCACAAGAGAAGGTGTCAATACTTTCGAATTAGCCCAACTGCAAACCGAGGCAGACAAGCGCCAGCGCCGGAAATACGTTGCCGCCACCCCTCCCGCACTAGATGAAGCCATCCACATGTGAACGACTCTGCCTGTCCCGTATCGGCCTCTTTAGTCACCTTAAAATTCACCAACCTAGTTGAGAGCCTTAATAACTCATACCATTGTATCATAGCTGGATGATCGTCATACTCGATTCCGAGTGACAACAAAGTAGTAGTTGTAGTAGTAGTGTGTGTGTGTAAATAATAATAATAATAATAATAATAATAATAATAATAATAATAATAATAATAATAATAATAATAATAATTAATGGTTTATTGGAGGAGCATTGCAGCAGGAAGGCTTAAAATATACAGTTACATAATTGGGGAATGGGTCTCTTGATTTACAAATAATATACAAGTAACGTAAGTGATACAAATATGATATATAATAACTAGGTGGGAAGAAGCTCAAACTACAGGGCATTTCAACATAGTGACAGTGCAAAAAATAAGATTGACTGGGAGTGAATACACTGGTTGATTACAAGTTATTGATAATTTTTACAATGGTTGGAACTGGGCTGTTCTTATAGCGATCAGTTCGTGCTCGTGTGTGTGTGTGTGTGTGTGTGTGTGTGTGTGTGTGTGTGTGTGTGTGTGTGTGTGTGTGTGTGTGTGTTCCTTTTGGGTAATATTTTGTATGTCTGGAAACTGTTGAGAAAATTGTGGTAGAGAGTGTGGTGGATGTGGTAGAGAGTGTGGCAGAGAGAGATTGTGGTAGGTGTGGTAGAGGGTGTGATAGAGGTGGTTGAAGATGTGGTAGGTGAGTGTAGGTAGGGGTGATATAGAGGATAGGTCACACACACACATACACACACACACAGGGTTCAATATTCAGTCAGCTGTGAGACGTGATCAGCTGTTTCCTGCCAGCTGGGGATACAGACTCGTGTTGAAACTGTAAACAAACGTTTCGGCCACAGAACGCTTATTCTTCACCTCACCTAACGTGTCCAAACCTAACCTAACCTAACTTAACCTAACCTAACCTAACGTATGCAAACCTAACCTATCCTGACCTAGCCTAACGAATCCAAACCTAACCTAACCAAACTTAATGTATCAAAACCTAACTTAACCAAACTTAATGTATCAAAACCTAACTTAACCAAACTTAATGTATCAAAACCTAACTTAACCAAACTTAATGTATCAAAACCTAACTTAACCAAACTTAATGTATCAAAACCTAACTTAACCAAACTTAATGTATCAAAACCTAACCTAACCAAAATTAATGTATCCAAACCTAACCTAACTTAACCTAACCTTACCTAACCAAACTTAACCTAACCAAAATTAAGTTCACTTAACCTAACCTAACCTATCACTTAATCCTTTGGCTCCGGAACTTTACAACGGATCAAGACCTCGACCCACTGATCAAGATTAAGAAGACACACTGATTAAGGTTAAGACTCAGTGATCAAGACCTCGACCCACTGATCATGGTTAAGAAGACACACTGATTAAGGTTAAGACTCAATGATCAAGACCTCGACCCACTGATCAAGGTTAAGAAGACACACTGATTAAGGTTAAGACTCAGTGATCAAGACCTTGACCTACTGATCAAGACCTCGACCCACTGATCAAGGTTAAGAAGACACACTGATTAAGGTTAAGACTCAATGATCAAGACCTCGACCCACTGATCAAGGTTAAGAAGACACACTGATTAAGGTTAAGACTCAATGATCAAGACCTCGACCCACTGATCAAGGTTAAGGCTCAGTGATCAAGGTTAAGGCCCAATGATCATGACCTCGACCCACTGATCAAGGTTAAGACTCAATGATCAAGACCTCGAGTCACTGATCAAGATCTCGACCCACTCATCTATGTTAAGGCTCAATGATCAAGGTTAATACTCACTCGTATCAGCCAATACTATCAGATTGTCAGTTATAAGTGACTCGAGGTTACATAATCACCTTGCCCTGTGTTCCCGGTGACTCAGGTGTGAGGATTTCATTAGTACCAGGTGACTCGACAGGTAAGCTAGAGAGCACGATAAGTTCTGTTAGGTAATGAACTTTCACTATCATTATCGTCATAATCATCATTATCATCATCATCATCATCATCATAAACCTTTCAATATGCAAATGTAAAGGTCTATAAAACTAATTAACGACAGGTGTGTGTGTGTGAGCATATGTTAAACATTTAATACAGTGCCTTAGTGTCTCGCTGAGTGTGTGTGTATGTGTGTGCGAGAGAGAGAGAGAGAGAGAGAGAGAGAGAGAGAGAGAGAGAGAGAGAGACTTCTTCCAATCACCCTTATCTCCTATTCTTTATCTTGGACCAGGAGACCGCCGGGAGTAAAGATACAATCTGAGTGTAATTTAGACCTAACCTAACCATATTACCTCGTTGCTCGAGTGAGTCAGTTTCGTGCGTCTTAACATTTCTTCCTAGGAATAACATTTGGCTCAAGAGTGTGTGAGAATCCCACCTTTATGGTATAAATTATCCTAAGTCATTTATTGGAAAGATTTTACTTACATACTTGTGTGAATTCATATTTGTGTCGTATCCTGAATAAGATGTAAATGCGTTTTCACATCATAAATTGAAGGGAAACATTTCTTTTAGGAGCCATTAAGAATATGATGTGTTATAAAGAAAGTGTTGGATATAAAGACGAGTCTCCATCCCCAACTTATTTCACGTGATGATTAAACACCCAACGTTACTTTCATGGTCGAATGTTTTCAATGTCGGTGGTGAAAGAGTTACTCATCTTTTTTTAAATATTTGGTCCATCATGCAGACAGTCACATGACCGTCTCACTACCATCATGCAGACAGTCACATGACCGTCTCTCTACCATCATGCAGACAGTCACATGACCGTCTCTCTACGGTCCAGTACTGTTTTTGTTGTACATAAACGACATAGTCCACGCCAGCCCACTCATAAAATACAACTTATTTGCAGACGATAGTAATCTCTATGCCAGCAACTCAGACCTCCATTCCTTGATGAGAACTATGAACACTGAATTAACTAAAGTCGGGACCTGGGTAATACGTAATAAACTGACTCTAAATCTTGAGAAAACCCACTACACGATCTTTCACAGAAGAAAAAACTTACCTCCAGACTTGAACCCCCTGTACCTTGGTAATATAGTCCTTAAACGCGAACAAAATACTAAATTCCTCGGGGTTATTGTTGATGACAAACATAACTGGAGAAACCACATACAAGCCATTCACAGTAAAATCAATAAACAGTGAAGTATCATGTATCACACTCGACAGTCACTCACTCTCACAGCAATGAAAGAAATCTATCATGATCTTGTTTACCAACGCCTGATACACTGTCACACACTATGGGGGGCCTCTGGCTCTTCAAAAACACAATCTCTGGTTACTGCATAAAAGAGAGTTGTACGGACAATGACCTACTTGAAAAAAACAGATCACTCAAACGAAAAATTTGCTATATTGAAATTTTTAAAATTCGAAGATATTAACACCTACTGCTGTGCCCTCTTTGTTTACAAATCTATCAATCACTTGCTTGACAATAATTACTTTCAGTTCCGGAATAATCAGAGATACAACTTAAGGCACCCAGAGCTACTAAGACCAACCCCATGCGCTCCTCTCAGTCCCAGACCTCCATAAAATATCATGGTGTGAAGGTATGGAACAACTTACCCCCACCCAACCGAGCAAAGACTACGCTCCCTTCCTTTAAATCATCTCTAAAAAAATATCTATTGTCGAAGTATTAATATTTCTTGTAACACTTACTATATTTACAGTACCTGCTTTTATTGTACCACCAAATCCGTTTTATCGGAAATTATCATGTAAATAAATAAGTAATTACCATTGCAACAAACATAATTGCCAACTAGACATAATCCTGAAAGCTCTGTCCTCGTGTTCAACCTTATTTCTGCACAACCCAGGTTGTACTGCTCCCCCATTATACTTATGTTTTTAAATTCCACTCTAATTTATATGTGTATGTGTATGTATGTGAGTGTATATGTATATGTATATTTATATATATATATATATATATATATATATATATATATATATATATATATATATGTGTGTGTGTGTGTGTGTGTATATGTATAGGTATGTGTATTATGTATAAATAAATAAATAAATAAATAAATAAATAAAAATAATAAATATAAAATATATATTGAAGTGATAACCGTGGTAACATTATGAGATGTACTTATTACTACTATGCTATTGTACTATTCCAGATGATACTAAATGTTACAAAATACTTCCTTGAGATAAATGTATAGTACTGTATATATCAGGTGCCTCAAAGAGAGTTCAGGGTCTCAACTGGCTCAGCTCATGTTATTATTATTGTTATATCCACTCTGTATCTGTATTTTTCTGGCTAAATAAACTGTTACAATTCAATTCAATTCAAGCTACTTACCTTCTCCTCCCTCCTCCCAGTGTTCAAACCATGAAATCGCCAACAAACTACTGAAATTAAAATCCAAACGCTCCACGACCCCTATTGACCTCCCAATCAAAATATACAAGGAGTTTGCAGGTCAACTTGCCACCCTCTGTTCTATTATTAATGCATCCCTCAGACGTAAATGCCCTAATGAAACGCATTTGTCACCCCACCCCTCAAGGTCACCACCCCACAGTCCCCTAACGACCTCAGGCCAGTTGCCATACCCCCATAACCCAGTCTACTTTGGAGGACTTTGTTTTAGAGTGGGCATTTGCCAGTATCTATCAGTCAATTGATCCACAGCAATTTGGCAATATGAGGACTTTCTACATCACACTGTTGGTGAGCTTTCTGGATTTTCTGCACAAAAACTTGCAGAAACGTAAGACATCACTGGTTGCTGCCTTTGTGGACTTGAAGGCCTTTGACTTCGTTGATCACTGCACTGCTATCAACAAGGCTATTGCACTAGGGTTGCCCACCACCTGGTCTCATGGCTCACTGATTTCATGAGTGGACGTCGCCAGGCAGTAGGTATCAGGCTTGCCTACATTCCAACACCTCACCTGCGTGTTCCCCGGGACTAAAGATGGGACCACTGTGCTTCCTCATCCTGATCAACGACGCTCTATCGGACACTCTGGTGGAAGTACGATGACTGCACTGTTGGGGTTTCAGTGGACAACACCGCACCAGACTACTCATCGCACAAGGCACTCTACAGGCTACTGGCATGGACTACGGAGAACAAGGTCATTAACCACACCAAAGCCATAGTCATGCACATCAATACCGCCACCACTCCAGTGCAAGCCCCAGCAGTCCAGTGGGTGCCCATCCCTCCAGCTGGTGCAGTCTGCCAAACTCCTGGGTGTAACTATAGACAACAAACTTGACTGGAAGGCCCATGAAAAAACACAGTCAAGGCAGCCTCGTACCGTCTCTACATGCTACGACAACTTAGGTCACTTGGGACACCCACGCCAGAGCTGAGGACCAGCTACAACGCCTTTATTCTCCCCAAACTAACGTATGCGTCACCAGCCTGGTCGTCTCAACTCCACCCAACAACGTCAGCGAGAAGGTACAGAAAGGGCCTGCAGAATCATGCTCGGGCAGAATACCCGCTACACCAACGCTTTCCAACCTGGAAATGCCATCCTCAGTGACCTCCCCACCACCAAGCACTGGAAAGGTTTGGCAGTGGACTACTGCACCACCTCTGTAATCGCCACCTCCTGCCACCTGCAGCCCCCAACCCAACTCTGCGCAGTCCGCCACTACAAAATCCAGCCCATAAGAGCCCGCACCGAGATATAAGAACAGCACCATCTCATCTATTGTTAAAATAATAAACAACTCCTGATTTATGTACTGTACAGCCCTGTAAATGTATTCAATGCATATTATATCATTATGTCTAAATCAAATGTAAGTCTGTATTTTTGAGCCACCGGCTGCCTCTATTAATAAAACCGTTTATTATTATTATTATTATAATACACACACACACACACACATAGGTCTCACAGGTTCCTCACTTTCAGGTCAACAGCTTCTATTACCTTATCATCATCAGCCAGACAATCCTCAGTACTTGTCATGCCTCCCTACCTTCTGCCAGTCTTCCTCGCCTTCGTCACTTCTACCTCCCTTCGTCAGCTTCCACCTCCCTTCGTCAACCTCTACCTCCCTTTCGTCAGCTGTCTCTGTTTGACCGAGACTGACAGTTGGCGACTTGATTTGACCGTATGTGAGTGTGTGTGTGTGAAAAATAATAATAATAATTAATAATTAACGGTTTATTGAGAGAGCATGGCAGCCGGAAGGCTGAAATTATACAGTTACATAATTGGGGAATTGGTCTTTGATAATAATATACAAGTAAATAAGTGATACAGATATGATATATAATAACTGATGGAAGCTCAAACTACAGGGCATTTCAACATAGTGACAGCAAAAAGTAAAATTTACTGGGAGTGAATACACTGGTTAATTACAGTTATTGATAATTTTACAATGGTTGGGACTGGGCTGTTCTTATAGCGACAGTTCGTGCTCATATGGGCTGGATGCGGTTGTGGTGTCGAAACAGCAATTTCGGACGAGGGACTTGGGTGGTAGTAGAGCCGTGTCATATGATGCAGAAGCTTCTCACCAAATTTGCAGATGAGGTCGTGGTGATGGTCAAAGAGAGCCGAGAGGTCAGTGTGTTGTTTTCATATGTGGAGTAAGAAGGAGAGAATAATCTTGGCATGCCCCTCTTTTGCACTTTTTCTAGGTGTTTACGTTGTGTGGTATTTAGGAGAAGACCAGGTAGGAGAGAAGGAAGAACTTTGGGAAGTATGAATGTTGAGTAAACACCGAGGAGGCTTGGCGAACGAACTCTAGGGACTTGAGTCGGAGGAGGAGGTGGAGACGGAAACTGAGGATTTGGTTACTACTGGACGTGTGATTTCCAATTTAGTTTGTTGCCTACAGTATGGTGACGCCGAGGAGCTTTGTGAAATCTCTACAACCTGGAGTGTGTTAAAATCGCAAAGTAAGGAGGGGGGTGGGACAACGTCCGAGGAGAGGTTGATATGCATAACCGTTGTCTTGGTATGGTTGTGTGACGTGGTTGTTGGTGGCCTAGTTTTGGTGACTGTCTAATGTAAATCCTGAAGTGTGTGTGTGTGTGTGTGTGGTTTGTGTGTGTGTGTGTGTGTGTGTGTGTGTGTGTGTAGCAGGCTTTACCCGTAGCCTGTGAATGATGCTTGAAGTGTTGAGGCTATTGTACCATGTTCCTCTTGATGTGTGGCGTAAGAGGGAGAGGAGAGAGAACATCTTCCATGCCTTCTTCTGCACTCTTCCTCCATAAGTCGCTGTTTGCCTCTGAAGACCAGCCAGGGAGTTGCGTGGAGGTCATTTATTACACAACCTGGAGCATTGGGCACAATACACACACACACATTAAATACCTGAGACCGTGGATATACTATATGGGATAGCACACACCTGCCTCATGCTCATGTTTCTGGGACCACCTGACTTACCTTGCCGCCTTCAGGAAACAGCAGGGGCGAGCTGGGGGGGGCCGTCTTGATGGGAAGATGTAAATTGGTATTTGAGAGTTCAGATGATTTACAGTATAAACAGACAGAGGACAGAGTAGAATGATAAAGCACAGAGAGAGAGGGTAAAACATGCGGAACTTACTGGTGCAGCGCGATTTGCCCTGTTGTTTTATTACTTATTTTTTTCTCACCCTCACACCACGGGGTGAAGAATCCCGTGGTAAGTAGTGCCCTCGTTCAGTGGGTATGCATTCTCTAAATCAATTCCCCCTGACATGACCATTTTTCCCCAGATCTTATACCCTGGCTTATTACATTTGCTAATTAAACCTCAATACTAACTTAACCGTAATCAACCTAAGGTTAATTAAAGTGGAAATGTTGATGAATTTGAAATTGTATAAAAATACCAAAACTTTACTTGATTGTTGTTTAGTACATAGGGGTACAGTATAGTCTTGCCTGTTATATACACTGTAAATTACCGATTCTTTTTACGTTGGGTTAGGTTAGGTTAAGTTGGGGGTTTGTCGTTTGATTAAGTTAGTAAGGTTAAGTTTGATTGGAGTTAAGCTAATAGGTGAGGTTTATTTCACTTAATGTAGTATGATTGCTTAGTGTGGGTACGCCTCGCGAAGCGTGCCGATTGTCTATAACTGAAGCGTTCATTGTCGCTTTGCACGTTGCCAGGTGTACTCACGAACTTTTACTAAAACAAAACACCATGGGTTATGCAGCAGCTGTTATTGGGTTTAAACTAGTAGTTGCCATTGTTATCCCTCCAGTCTGATTCAAACTAGAGTAAAGTAGGTAATGTGATTGTTTGGGTTGGTAGCTTCCCGTGTAGAGCTTTCTGCTGGAAAGTTATGGGCGCGCTTACTGAAGTATTTGCGCGAATTTTAAACTCATGATAAACTACAAAACCCGGGCTTTGTCTTTATAATTCATTAACAGGAAGACAAATCAAAGTAAGATAATTTTGACAACGACATACAAAATACTTTACTTGTAAAGAACACCAAAGGATTCAAATAATTAAGTTATTTATCATATTCAACTATTGAGAGAACCAGCAACACTGAACAATGGTAAACCGTTCCTCCAAGAGTTTATTGCTCTTGTTTGTTGACGTAAAGTACTGACGGTGGTTACATCACCATACGGACGCCCTTCCTGCCGTTAGATAGCCTCCCTCCCTGACTCCTACAAGGACTCCCCGTGACGCACCAGAAAGGACTTCGCGGCAGGTTGAAGAAGCCTCAGAGGTGTCAGACCATGGGCCATCAGCCTGTGGACACTTTCAACGAGTCACGCAACACGGCCGTGATTTTGACCAACCTTTCCTTATCTCGAGGTGGGGTGACCGTGGGAACCTGATAACAGATGATGATAACGGCCTGCGGGACCGAAAAGAAGTTTAATTCAGGAGATACCGCCAGAGAGTTGCGGTGCATTTGTTTTGACTCTCTAAAACCAATCACTGTGCCTGGAACAAACACTCTGAAGGAATATTAACCAATCACAAGTTACCCACGCCAGCTGATGAAGCGTAAACAGTCACACGTGAGCGCAACCAACAGGATGCTTCAAAGAAAGGGGATGAATTTCTTCGCTGAGGAGATTTTCGCTAATAATAATAATAATAATGATAATAATAATAATAATAATAATAATAATAATAATAATAATAATAATAATAATAATAATAATAATAATAATAATAACGGCTACTGGGACCAGATTTCAGCATTGATAACCTATTTGTGGCTTCCCGTTCCGTCTGTCTAACCTATTGGAAGGGTGGTAGGGGTGAGGGAGCAACAGGATCAAAGTAGCCATATGAGCGTCTTCGGCTCTCTCTTTCTCTCTCAAAGAAATGAAGATTCACTGTTCACAAGAAATGGTTACAACATCCCGCTTGGACAATTACTAAATATACACAATTCAAGAATATAAACTTACGTAATTTAGAATTCAGGGTTATACCACACATGAAATTATCCAATTAACTTCAATCCATTTTGCAAGGAACGGTCAAGTAGATACAGCGCTCGCCTCCTGTTCAGGGGGTTAGTGGTTCGAATCCCCGGGCACTTCCAGTTCACCCAGCTGTGCATATTGGTACCTTAAGTTTGCCAACTGGGGAAGTGAATGTGGTCGAGAGCAGTACTGACCATGTTGCCTCCTTGTGTACCGATGGGCTGTTGTAGCCACGCTGTCCCTAACGAGCAGGTCATGGCTATGGGACCCACTTTTCACATTTTCATTTGCAACCTACGATACGCCAAAGTAAGCAGCATTCGTTAAATAGTATACAGTCTGTTAATATTCTAATCTATCTACTGCCAGGGTGAGTTATGACTTACTGAAAACTAGTTTATGATCAACGTGCCAATTATTATTTGTATTTCGTAGTTTTGTAATTTTACATTATGTTATACGTCATCAATACAAGTTTCCTTAGCAGAACCGTGACTACAAGAATTCTCCAATCATAATGTAAAACTGTATATTGTACTGTAAAACATTCAAATTAAAAAACAATTTTATACCGTTAATGACGCATATATTTTCATTTGTTATACAGTATACTGCATAAATGTAATGGAATTTATATCATAACACGACATCCGTTCTATCATTAATACATATTCAGCAGCAGGGTGTGTTTGGTCCTAGTGGTAGTAGTAGTAGTAGTAGTCTCTTCGAGCCACTAGTTGACAAGGGTTCGGTTACATGGATCAAATACGCTGCACTTTATTAATTTTGGGCTGATTTCAAATATGGCAATAAAAAATGTCAGTCACGTAACATTTTTATGATATATGTGTACAGTATATGTAGTGTAGGAATATAAGATACGTACATGTGTTGGTAGGGATATATTAAATGCAAGGTTAACACTACTGAACAGTAAGTGGGAGGAAATGCTGTCCCTAACCTCACTCTACAGTAGGCAGGATTCCCTCTGTGTGTGTACTGATGTAGATGGACTGATGTCAGAGATGGGAGAAAAACATGACCCAAAGGAAATGGCGGCTTTTGATAGATTCCTCCAAGTTTAGTTTGAAAACAGTATTGTTGCATAATGGGAACCAGAAGCCCTCAGTTCCAGAAGCGCATTCTGTAGGTTTGGTGGAAACGTACGATAGTATGGAGAAAATACTGACTACTATTAAATACAAGGAGTATAGATGGCAGATCTGCGGCGATTTGAAGGTTATAGCCCCTCTATCCGACCTTCAAGGAGGGTTCACGAAATATTGCTGTTTTCTATATTTATGGGACAGCAGAGCAACAGAAAAACACTACAGCACAAAGGACTGGCCAAAGAGAGAAGAGTTTGTTCCAGGAAAAAGCAACGTTAAATATACTCCCTTGGTTGACCCAAACGATGTACTTCTACTTCCTTTACACATCAAGCTGGGACTAATGAAGAATTTTGTGCAGGCTATGGACAAACAAGGTGATAGGTTCGCGTACTTGAGGGGAAAAGTCCCACAGCTCAGTGATGCTAAAGTCAAAGAGGGCATCTTTGTTGGCCCACAGATAAGAAAGTTACTTCGTGATGACGACTTTGAAAACAAACTAAATGAAAATGAGCTAACTGCATGGAAATCCTTCACATCTGTAGTCAAGGGGTTTCTTGTAAACAAGAAGGAAGAAAACTATTGCCAACTTGTAGAGGAACTCTTAAAAAAATTAAAAAACTTAGGAGGCAGGATGTCCCTGAGAGTCCACCTCCTACACTCACACTTTGACTTTTTTCCTGAGAATCTGGGGGCGGTTAGTGATGAACAGGGAGAGCGATTTCACCAGGACATTAGACGTGTGGAGGAAAGGTACCAGGGTAGATGGGATCCTGTCATGATGGGGGACTATTGCTGGTTTTTACAATCGGAGGACAATACTATACATAAAAGGATGAAATAAAATAACAAAAGCCCATACAGTGGCTAATTTAATGCTTTGTGTCTTATAATTTTTTTCATTCTTTATTGAATTCCAGTGTGATGACGTGGAAAAAAATAACAGGAAAAATAGTATTTTTCAGTTTTTGTATTTGTAAGATTTTTTTTTGTATAACAAATAAACTGTACGTACTAGATAATTTTCATTGCCAGATTTGAAATCAGCACCCCAAATTTACCAAAAGGAAGCTGCTCTGAACCATGTTACGGATTTTTGTTTTAATTTGTTGCCTAGTGTATCAATCATTTCCCTGGGTCTGTGTTATCAAACATGTCGGCAACACGAAGCTCTCTCTGGGCTTGTCAAAACCAAGATACATTTCAAATGAATTTATGTGAGTTAATTGAGTTCAAACAAGTAACCTAAAGAAGGACAGTGAGAAAACACAACAAAATGATTCATTAAAATCAGATTTCTATTTCAACTTATCATAATGAACAACAATAATTCATCTTGACGTATTAACACTAAGGATTTTACTGATAGAGATGATGATATTATCTTTTTATGTTCAGCATGTGTGTGGCTCTGTTGCTGAGGTGAGTGACGGAAGCCACACTAGAGTCAGCCAACCCTGATGTGGCCCAGCGACCATTCAGATGCGGGAAACGTGAGATGATTGCACGAGGCAGCCTTATAAGATGAACGGAACCCACGCAATGGAAAGCGGTGAGTATATAGGGAGCGTCAAAACTGGTACCTGGCAGAAGAGTACGAGTTATGAGGACGGTGTGATGAGTCCCACCATCAACAGTGTACAGCAGAGGAGGTGAGTTATGAGGAGGTAACCAAGGGGTTGAGACAATGTACGGTACGTGCCTATACTATGAGCCGTGACCAAGGACAGAGCATCACGTGTCACATGTTAAGGTATTCAAGACACTTCAACACACCCGAGTGACGCAAAATTAAAACAAAAACACACAACATAGAACTGCGCAGTGGGCGACGGACACCACTTACCTGAGCAGCAGGTCACGTGTCCACCTGCAAGAAAAGAAACAATTAAATGTACAGCTAAAATTTAGGAAATATTATTAACAAATATTAAACATATATATATATATATATATATATATATATATATATATATATATATATATATATATATATATATATATATATATATATATATAAGTAAAGTTCTAAGCACGAAGTTCCCAAGCGCTTTCGTGTAATTCACATCTTCAGGGGTGAGTACAGACTAAAGAGAAGTACAAAACAAGGTGTATATATACAGAGGAGGGTGAGACCAGGTCCACAATGGTCAGGTATTAGGTAATGACCCTACTAATCTTTAAATAGCACGGCAACGGTCGGTAGTCAGGTCAGAGGGTAAGGTGACCCAACCTTCTCACCTGGTTACAAATCTTCTTAATTACAAAATTGTCCAGTTTGTACATGCCATTACTCAAATTCATGTTGAATGCTTCGGTATGTTTAATGAGACCAGATTCTATGATGTTCCTACTATCAATTGAATTACAAGGTAATATTGAGGAGGTATACTGTAACTTAATGTCTGACAGGGCAAATGCTTCTAGTGTGGCATCGGTGGCAGGTTTATAGAGAACTTCACTGGCTTTTTCAGAGAAATTAACCCCTTCAAGACATTTCAAAACATCTGCAACTTTTATTGGATCAATGCTGCTTCTAAAAGACAGTCCTTGTTTCTCTAATTTTAGTATCGACGTTGAAATGACGAGGTGGTTCTCCCGCGACAGCGAGTCCTCCTCCAACACATCTTAGGGACTCCGAGTGGTCAAACGTGTCAACACTACAGTCTTAGTCATTCCAAATCTTTCAACATCTAGTCACTATACTGGTGATGGAGGAAGTGGCACATTACCAAACGTTTGTTGGAACTTGTTTCTGTCACTCGGCCTTTTTTTTTCTCGGGGAATACCCTACCCAGACACAGGTGAGGGCCGGTGGGGGAGGCGCAAAAATAAGAGTAAAAAGAATTTAAAAATAGAAGAGTAAAAGACTATATTAATTTACACCACGAAGATGCCGGAAAATCAGCTTTTTGAAGTAAGACAGATTGTATGAGTATGGAAACGCAGAAGAAGGCTGAACATTCCACAGTTTGGCTGTGTGAGGAAATAAGGATGTACTATAACGGGTTATTCTAGTGTGACCGACATCCATAGAGACCCGGTGGGCACCGCGTGCAAGACGAGTGTTACGAGCCCACGGCCTTGCCGGCGGTACACATGATGCCAAATCAACTGAACATTGCCCGTTAAAGTACCTGTAAAAGAGAGTGAAGCAACATTACGGCGAAGAGAAAAGGAAGAGAGATTATCAACTAGAGGAGAGTTAAAGCGAAATGCCTTCGATTCCACCCTATCTAACAGTTGGATTAAGTGAGATTAAGTAATATTTTCAGTTTTTTCTTTACATACGACTGTTTTATATTCTTCTTCTTCACAAACACTACAGAGGCCAACAGTTTATTAGAAAAGAAAGTCGTGTGTCCATCTGTGAACGAAATAATGTTAACCCCATGAGTATGATAACTTATCTAACCCGAGTATGATGACTTGATTCCTGGCAATGACGACGTAAACCTTGACTATGATGACTTAAAACCCCTTGATTACGATGACTTAACCCTTTGACTACGATGACTTCGCCCCTTGACAACGATGACTTAACCCCTTGAACACGATAACATTAGGTAACAATTCAGAACAAGAGCCCGGGTTAACCAGCTACCTAACACAAATTATCTATAGAAGAAAACTTACTTCTTACCTTAACAATAAACCAAATCTAGTGAAGGAATTACACTTTTCATATTTTTTTCTCTGTGCAACCATACTACGCCATGTTTGTGATCGAACTATTGACAAATGTTTTCCAGGAACCTTTCCATACTAACTGATATATTAACACTCTAAACTCGCCTAACCTAACCTACACTACCTAACCCCTGTGTACTCAGCCATGAATCATGATAATGAGAATCAAAAGTAGAGCATGTACAGGAGAATGTAAACTTCACAGAAAAGATATGTGGTGGTGAGAGGAAACAGTTACAGCTGATATACTTATTATTATTTGTATAAAACGTTATTAATATAGTTTATATTTAATTAATAATGATGCAACATATATTAGTTACATAATTATTTGACATAATAGTTCAGTAAGCATCTGATGCGCCCTCTTGCTGACGCTGAGACATACTACATACTGTATGAGTAGATGGCGTGTGACGCGTTGGCCAACTCCTTCTACTCTATGACCTCTGTGCTTATAGTTAGAACGCATGAGAATAGGTTATGGCAAAGAACATGATCTTTTTGGGAAATAAAATTGATCTACTACAGTACTAAATAAGACCAACCTTTATTGTTGAGAAAACTCCTTTCAGCTTCAGCATCACAAATCCTTGAACCGCTGGAAACTTGTTTCAGATTCTGGTAATGTTTTGCCTGATCATAACCCAATAATTTATATTTTACATTACAAACTTTCTATTCACTACTAAAATGTTGTTCATATATCACTGCATTCTTTACATTAATTAAGTCTACGGGGACGTTACATCCATATACAATGTATCCTTAATTTTTGCTACTTTGGAAATTGATGAAATTGAATAGCATCTCTCAGTAGTACACCCAAACACAGCACACTCTTACTCGTCACTAGATAATATTTATTTTCTTGATTTTATTCCAAGTTCTGCCTTCAGTTAGTCACCACATTATAACAATTATCTAAATTTGCACCAAAATACACTTTTTTTTTCACTGCCTTAAACCTGAATATTTGTTCACCGCCATCATTGGTTACACACGTTAAGTCCTACGTCACGCGGCCATGCATCTAATTGTTGAGATTATTTTCTTTGTTACAACCTAACCTCTCCTCACACTTTCCTACTTTTGTTTTTCTCACATTTTCTTCAAGTACGGTACGTGGACTTATGTAGCGCACCATCGTTTGACCATTATTGGACAAACGATTAAAAAGTTTTCTTAAGACAATAATGCACCAACAAATAACAAGGTTTAACGGTAATTTCACATTAACATTGCTGTACGTTTGCCAGCGACCGCCCACCCATGTTATATCGTAAATAAGATAAACCAACCAACCAAACCTTATCTAACCTAACCAAGGACGGAAATGCATTATTTTAGATTAGATTAGGTTGGGTAGATTGGTTAGGATGTTACTTTGTTATTAATCGAGAACGGATGCATAAATTGATACTTTTGTGATATTTAATTTAATTTCGAATGTTACGTTTATTACGAATCCTCTTTTGTTTACATTCAGGAGGCGTCTCTCATGGTACTTCTGGTCTCGTGTGTGAACTGTACTGTTATACGTGCTTGACTTCCTTGCTGGTTAAAGAAGCACAGAAATAATAGTTCACATAGAAGAGATTCCAGGCGTCACATACCTCGACTCCCAAGCGTTCGTCTGTTTTAAGTACTGCACACATGATTATTATGCCCGATTCTTAAGCCACACCAACTTCTTTTTCTTGTGAGCACATTCAAACATTTTAATTTGTAGAGAGTGAATGTTGTGCAGGAATTTGTTTTTCTGGGAAAGTTTGACAGTTCGTTTAAGTAGGTCATTGTCATAAATATCGTGTGCGTGTGTTTTCAGGGTTGCAGTGCGGTAGTGTACCCAGACGGGACTGTAGAGATGAGATAAACAGCCTCTTATCTACAGTAGGCCAGAGAAATAATTGAAGCCTGGCCTGTTGCGTCTTCGTCAGTTTTAAGGTAAGAACCATGTACTGTGTTTGTCTATTAAATGAGTTTTATATCGCGGTCAGCAGCGAACTGTTGTCACTTCTCGATCAGTTGTTGCAGATGCCATCACGGTAACACGGATGGTTTGCAATAACAGGTGGTTACTGAGCACCTGACGAAGTTCATTTAAAAAAAATCTTCATTACCCGTGTAAACAAAGTACAGGTGTTGCTAGGTAATAACGCCATGACAGATTCACTTACAATATAGAGGTTTATTGTATCTAGTAAAACATGTGCGGAAGTGGATCTGGTAGGTTCAGTCAGTCAGTGTGTGGGTCAATCAGTGACACAGCGGCGTAAAAAAGTTAACCCGCAACGTAAAAAATAAATTGGAGTGAAGTGACAGCACTAGGATCCCGCTTCCTCTATCAAGGAATAAACAATTGAAATTGAATTGAAATTGGAGTTAAGTTGACGTTTTAATGTATAAAATTAAGTGAACATTGTCCAATCATTCACTAGAGACAACAGGCTATCTCACTACTTGTTAAGGACGGTAATAACAGCAGTACTACGACTTTCATTTGTGGTGTATATCAAGGGCAGGACCTTACACTCTTTCTATCATATCAAGTGTTTAATATAGCGCGTCTATTATAGCGTGTCTATCAAGTGTCTAATATATCAAGTGTATTATGTATCAAGTTTTTAATATATCTTACCTTCCTGAGAGCTACTAATTAGGTTTGTCTGGAAGATAGACAGGTAGATTATGGGAGTGAGTAGATGTATGGACAATCATGGGGGAGGCGAAGAAGGAAGAGAAGAAGGAGTAGGTAAGGTTCGGGTAAAATAGAATTAGGGGGTTTATAAATAGTAGGAAGGTAAGTGAGAGAACAGGTAAGATGGATAAAGCTCATTCATTAAGTAAATAGATAGATAGATATACAGGTATAGAATGTTAAGTAGACAGAGAGAATAGACAGACACGCTGTTCAACACGGGGCAGAGAAATACACAAACAATCTATTTACAAACAAACAGGATACAGTAAACAAGCGTTAATTTTGTTCATTAGTTTTGTGGTGAGACGAAAATATTATAACAAACCAGAAAAATGTAATACAGTAAAATACATACATACATACATACATACATAGTTAGATAAGGTATATAAACAGATAGATATATTGATAATTATTCAGGTATACATATAGACGGATCACCTGAAGATTAGACTTTACAACTTAGACAGTGCAGGTATACCAACAATGATGTACACCGAGTCTATTTGACAAGACATAACCCATTAAAGCTCTAAAATGACTGCGCTGATTGGCTGCTTCGCTTATCACCCTGAGATAATTGATTAAAACATTTGATTGAAACATTATATTTAGCCAGAAAAACACAGATACAGAGTGGATAATAATAACAATATTAACATGGCTGAGCCAGTTGAGAACCTGAGCTCTCTTTGAGGCACCTGATATATACTATACATTTATCTCAAGGAAGTATTGTGTAACATTTAGTATCATCTGGAATAGTACAATAGCATGGTAGTAATAAGTACATCTCATAATGTTGCTGATCTGACTTTCTGCTTCATTTATACACAATTGCAGGGTTTCAATTGTTTCTCTTACTTTGACAACACAACATACATAATGTTTATCATTTCTCATTCTTGATTTATTTTTTCGATTTTGTATTTATTTATGATTATGATTGTTTAATATTTTTTTTTTGTGTTTTGTTATTAATATTTATTAATTATTATTATAATAATAATAGTTATTATTATTATTATTATTATTATTATTATTATTATTATTATTATTATTATTATTATATTTTCGCCCCCCCCCAGGCCCTGATGTGGGTCAGTATAACCTGTGCCTGGGTGGGCTTATCCCCGTAAAAACAAAAAAAAACAAAAAAAAAACAAATTATTTATTTTATTATTTATTATTTTTATTATTTATTTATTTATTTATTTATACATACATATACACCTACACACACACACACACACACACACACACATATATATATATATATATATATATATATATATATATATATATATATATATATATATATATATATATATATATATATACATACACATATACATATAAATTAGAGTGGACTTTAAAAACGTAAGTATAATGTGGGAGCAGTACAACTTGGGTTGTACAGTAATAAGGTTGAACAAGAGGACAGAGCTGTCAGGATTATGTCTAGTTGGCAATTATGTTTATTGCAATGGTAATTACTTATTTATTTACATGATAATTTCCGATAAATCGGATTTGATGGTACAATAAAAGCAGGTACTGTAAATATAAGAACATAAGAATGGAGGAAACTGCAGCGGGCCTATTGGCCCATACTGGGCAGTCCCGTTTACACCCAACCCCTATTGCTCATATAAGCATCCAACCTATGTTTGAAGCTATTCAGCGTATTCGAGTTAATGATGATATTTGGTAACTTGTTCCATTCATCCACTACTCTGTTTCCAAACCAGTGTTTACCTATTTCACGCAGAAATCTAAATTTGTCCAATTTAAAACCATTGTTACGAGTTCGGTCCTGGTTGGATAGTTTGAGTACCTTTGTATATAGTAAGTGTTACAAGAAATATTAATACTTCGACAATAGATATTTTTTTAGAGATGTTGTAATAGTGAAAAATCCTAATGTGTTGGGATCACCTGAAGTTTCGACACCCCAGCTTATTTCATAAGAACATAAGAATGGAGGAAACTGCAGCCGGCCTATTGGCCCATACTGGGCAGTCCCGTTTACACCCAACCCCTATTGCTCATTTAAGCATCCAACCTATGTTTGAAGCTATTCAGCGTATTCGAGTTAATGATGATATTTGGTAACTTGTTCCATTCATCCACAACTCTGTTTCCAAACCAGTGTTTACCTATTTCACGCCTAAATCTAAATTTGTCTAATTTAAAACCATTGTTGCGAGTTCGCTCCTGGTTGGATAGTTGGAGTACCTTTATAATGTCCCCTTTGTTTAGCCCTGACTTCCACTTATACACCTCTATCAGGTCGCCCCTCGCTCTACGTCTCTCGCTCTACGTCTCTCGAGGGAGTGCAAATTAAGGTGCTTTAACCTGTCTCTATACTCAAGGTTCCTAATGCCCGGGATTAGTCTTGTCATTCTCCTCTGAATTCTTTCCAATGATTCTATATCCATTCTGTAATACGGTGACCAGAACTGAACTGTGTAATCCAGGTGTGGTCTCACAAGAGCAAGATACAGTTTTAGGATGACCTGGCTAACTTGTAACTAACATTCCTTTGTATGAACCCATTGTTTACTTGGCTTAAGGTTCCTACTTATCATTACTCCTAAATCTCTCTCGCAGTCGTTGTTCATCTGGTATCTGGTTTCCCTGTTTACATCTCCTATACTGAGAACTTTACATTTGTCCACGTTGAATTTCATCTGCCATTTTTCAGGCCATTCGAAAAATTTGTTTAGATCTTCCTGTAGTTTTGCTGAGTCCTCGTCATATTTAATAACACGCCCTATTTAAGTGTCATCAGCAAATTTACTTATGTTGCTGTCTATGCCGATATCTATGTCGTTTATGTACATAATAAATAATAATGGTCCAAGTACTGAGCCTTGGGGAACTCCACTTGTGACGTTGCTCCAATGGGACTTAGTGCCGTTAATGCTAGCTCCCTGTTTCCTGTCCTGTAACCACGCCCTAATCCATTTAAGGATGTTACCTTTGATGCCATGAGCTTCTACCTTTCTAATTAGTCTTTCTTGGGGGACTCTGTCGAAGGCTTTGCTAAAGTTGAGATATACCACATTATAATTGTGCCCCTCGTCCAACTATTCGAAAACTGATGAAAAGAATGTTAATAGATTAGTTAGACAAGAACGTCCGCTTGTGAAGCCATGCTGGGAATTATTGATCAATCTGTGCTTCTCCAGGTGATTTCGAATAGAGTTTGAAATGATTGCTTCCAGTAATTTGCCTACTATTGATGTTAGACTGATTGGGCGATAGTTAGAGGATAGTGATCTATCCCCCTTCTTGAAAATCGGTATTACATTCGCTATCCTCCAGGATTCTGGTACTACACCTGTTTTTAAGGACATGTTAAACAACTTTGCTAAGGGCATACTAAGCTCTTCCTTACATTCCTTTAATACTCTGGCAAATATCTCATCTGGACCAGGTGACTTATTAGGCTTTAGTTTGTCTATTTGCTTAGTATCATCGTTACTAGTCACTACTATCTCGCTTAATTTGTTTTCTTCACTATCTCTGAATAGAGTCGGTGCCTCGGGTATCATGTTTAAATTTTCGGTGGTGAAAACTGTTGAAAAATATTTATTCAAATTATTGCTCATTTCTCCGTCGTTATCAGTGAGCTCGCCGGTATCTGACCGTATTGGTCCAATCTTTTCTCGTGTTTTAGTTTGATACATTTGGTAGAATCCCTTGGGGTTTGTCTTCGCCTCCCTTGCTATCCTTACACGTGATGATTAAGTACCCTGGCACTACCTGAGGGGGTTAGGTTAGGTTATGTTAGGTAATATTAGGTTAAATTAGGTTTGGTTAGCATAGGCTAGGTTAGATTTAGTAAGGTTAGGTTAGGTTAGTGTGTTTAATCTTAAGGTGAAGTTAAATAGGGTTATTATTCATGTGATCCATTTGCTTTTTTTATTCTGCCTTAAATAATTATTTTTCTTTCTCGTGCAATATGTTAAGACGGCGATTCGTCTCATTGTTAGAGAATTAGCCAATCAAACACAGTAGATATCTCAGTTGTCTGCACATGACAGTTAGGCACCAGTGATAATGAGGTCACCCCACCCCCTTTTATCATATTTTTATACTGATATAATAATAAAAACTACTTGTTAGGCAAGTGTCCGTTGATCTTTGAATATTAATGATTATACAAATGTTTATGCTCTGGTATGGTCAGGGGAAAAGCAATAAACAATAGTTCACTAATGTTCTAAATGTGCGTTCTGGTCTTAGTACATGTATGTAATTTTTAGAACGTCAATTGGTGTTGAGCTGCAGTAAAATAGTTATTATAATAATAATAATAATAATAATAATAATAATAATAATAATAATAATAATATTATTATTATTATTATTATTATTATTAGTAGTAGTAGTAGTATTAGTAGTAGTAGTAGTAGTAGTAGTAGTATTAATATTATTGTCAGTAGTTGGTAGTATGTAATAAGATGTAACTAAACAGATCTTGGGTAACAAGTATAGTTTTGAGCCCGGGTTATGGGAGCGCTGGGCCAAACCCTCCGTGGAAAGTTCCCCCGCACTCCCCAGCCAGTCGGGGGAGAATAGAGAAAACCCACGAGGTTCACAGGGGCGATGCACATTCTGCATGAGTTGAGGTTTCAGCCCTTGAAGCAAAGCCAAGCTGCTCCTTCCCCGCGCTGATGTCCTTCAAGCTTGCTACAAACACCCGATCGAAGGACTTGTAGGGCTTCAGGTGTGTGTGTGTGTGAGGCAGTGCGACGAATTTGGGGGATTGTGGAAGTCTGACGAGACGTTTTATGTTCATATGTAACACGAGTTTTCGAGCTACGCTGACTGATGTGTCACAAGGCAGCATTATCAGCGGCTGCAAGCTGACGTCATTGGAAATTCCCGCGCTAAAAGTACTCATGTATTTCTCTCATCATCATCAACAGGATCATTAATTCATTGTTGATAATTACATAGGAGCATCTAAATCTAAGAGTGGAATTTGGCAGAGACATGTAAGAGACTTTGTGAGGTTCACGGTGTGGAAAGTTCCACGGCGCGCCAGACGTCCCCGGCGCAGTGAACTAGCGCGCACCTCTCCTGCTGTATTGCTAGCCTAACCGACCACCTCCGCTCACCAAAACATTCCTGACACGACATATTTGTAGGAAATGTTGAATAAACATCTCTGTGATGCGGTATTTAACCGTTGTGATCATATGTTTGGTATTTTTATGTTTTAGTCATGTTGAGTGAAGCTCGCTGCCTTGAAAGAATATGACAACGTTATCACCAGGTCTGCTATGCATATCATAGCGAAAACATTGATGGTATTTACACATAATTATCATCAGCAGTTTTAGTGCCTATTAACAAAACATTATTACCACATCTACTACGAGTTAGTTTTACTTTACCAGGACTGTGGCCTGAAATCAGGGACACTGGGAGGAGGGGAGGGGGGGGTCTATCTGGGTGAGGATGTAGAAAGTGACGGTGTCGGGACACGCCTGAGGCCACGTGCCTGCCTCTGTTATCACTCCTTCAGTAGAGGTGACGGAGCGTGGACCAGAGTATACAGCTCACGGATACCTGAAACAATTACAACTTAACCCATTACATAGCCAGATACATCAATATTCCTACACGCATCACCAGAAGATAAGACACCACACCTGGGTGTTAGGTTAATGCTCGGGTATTTAATTCTAGGGTGAGATAAGCTGAGGCTAATCTACAAATGATCCCACTATTGAGTATAACGTCTATAATAACTCAGTGCCGGATTTAGACCTGTGGAGGCCTATGGGCAGCCTCTTTGTGGAGGCCCCCCTCAACATCATTGGCCAAAGGAAGGCTATAGGTAGAAGGATAAAGCGTGGCGAAATTTACCTCCAGGATTATTATAAGATATTGGCGAGTAGGGTTAAAACCGAGATAAGGAAAGCCAAGAGGAATAATGAGGTATGGATAGCAAGGGAGGCGAAGACAAACCCCAAAGGCTTCTACCAAATGTATCAAACTAAAACACGAGAAAAGATTGGACCAATACGGTCAGATACCGGCGAGCTCACTGATAACGACGGAGAAATGAGCAATAATTTGAATAAATATTTTTCAACAGTTTTCACCACCGAAAATTTGAACATGATACCCGAGGCACCGACTCTATTCAGAGATAGTGAAGAAAACAAATTAAGCGAGATAGTAGTGACTAGTAACGATGTTAGTAAGCAAATAGACAAACTAAAGCCTAATAAGTCACCTGGTCCCAATGAGATATTTGCCAGAGTATTAAAGGAATGTAAGGAAGAGCTTAGTATGCCCTTAGCAAAGTTGTTTAACATGTCCTTAAAAACAGGTGTAGTACCAGAATCCTGGCGGATAGCGAATGTAATACCGATTTTCAAGAAGGGGGATAGATCACTATCCTCTAACTACCGCCCAATCAGTCTAACATCAATAGTAGGCAAATTACTGGAAGCAATCATTTCAAACTCTATTCGAAATCACCTGGAGAAGCACTGATTGATCAATGATTCCCAGAATGGCTTTACAAGAGGACGTTCTTGTCTAACTAATCTATTAACATTCTTTTCATCAGTTTTCGAATCTGTGGACGAGGGGCACAATTATGATGTGGTATATCTCGACTTTAGCAAAGCCTTTGACAGAGTCCTCCACGAAAGACTAATTAGAAAGGTAGAAGCACATGGCATCAAAGGTAACATCCTTAAATAGATTAGGGCGTGGTTACAGGACAGGAAACAGCTAGTGAGCATTAACGGCACTAAGTCCCATTGGAGCAACGTCACAAGTGGAGTTCCCCAAGGGTCAGTACTTGGACCATTATTATTTATTATATACATAAACGACATAGATATCGGCATAGACAGCAACATAAGTAAATTTGCTGATGACACTAAAATAGGAAGTGTTATTAAATCTGACGAGGACTCCGCAAAACTACAGGAAGATCTAAACAAATTTTTCGAATGGTCTGAAAAATGGCAGATGAAATTCAACGTGGAGAAATGAAAAGTACTCAGTATAGGAGATGTAAACAGGGAAACCAGATACCAGATGAACAAAGATGCCATAGAGAAATCCGACTGCGAGAGAGATTTAGGAGTAATGATAAGTAGGAACCTAAAGCCAAGTAAACAATGTGTTTTTGCTCGTAACAAGGCTAATAAAGTACTTGGGTTCATACAAAGGAGTGTTAGTTACAAGACTAGGGAGGTCATCCTAAAACTGTATCTTGTGCTTGTGAGACCACACCTGGATTATGCAGTTCAGTTCTGGTCACCTTATTACAGAATGGATATAGAATCCTTGGAAAGAATTCAGAGGAGAATGACAAGACTAATCCCGGGCATTAGGAACCTTGAGTATAAAGACAGGTTAAAGCATCATAATTTGCACTCCCTCGAGAGACGTAGAGCGAGGGGCGACCTGATAGAGGAGTATAAGTGGAAGTCAGAGCTAAACAATGGGGACATTACAAAGGTACTCAAACTATCCAACCAGGAGCGAACTCGTAAGAATGGTTTTAAATTAGACAAATTTAGATTTAGGAGTGAAATAGGTAAACACTTGTTTGGAAACAGAGTAGTGGATGAATGGAACAAGTTACCAAATATCATTAACCAGAATACGCTGAATAGCTTCAAACATAGGTTGGATGCTTATATGAGCAATAGGGGTTGGGTGTAAACAGGACTGCCCAGTATGGGCCAATAGGCCCGCTGCAGTTTCCTCCATTCTTATGTTCTTATGTTCTTATTATAACTACCCAAGAGGGTGGGGTGGCGAGTGAAGCAAGCCTAAACATCTGGGAGTTCCGGAATTCTAAATATATTATTAGCAACACAAACAATAGCATTCATTAAAAATATACCGTTCATAGGAAAACCAGGTATTCATGATTTTCAAGGAGTAGTTAGCCTAATTTCTATCACTCTTCTTGCTGAACATAGTTTTACGTGATGGAATAGATAAACTTGAATTTTATAGATTGAAAATAAAAATAATCCAAATGAATAAACAAATAAATAAAATATTGTAATATGTGGAGGCCCCCAGATTGTGGAGGCCCCTGGGCAGCTGCCCACTTTGCCCACTCCTGAATCCGGCCCTGATAAGTCTGATCCCGACCGCTAGAGTCCTCGTGTGACGTCACAGTGACCATCTAATGAAAATACTAACAAAGATCCAGATTTTTATTAAAGCGTTGTTCTAATTGGTGTATTAGAGTATAAAAGGACATCCCTAATGACATCATAATTTAACTTTGACTAAAATTAATATGGCACTTTAATTTTATACAGTTAGAACGATACAGAGAGACACGTTGTGGGAGTCTCAGTGTCAATTTCGATATCATTTGGAATTTCTTGTTTGTGCTGCGTGATGAGGCAATTGTCTTTATTTTAATTTAACACAAGATATCACCTGAAGATTAACCACCCTAATGCTATCTAGGGAGTATACAGTAGGTTAGGTTATGTTAGGTTAGATTAGGTTAGGTAAAGTCGGGTTAGATATGCGTTAGAATAGGTAAAGTTGCAGTAGGTTAGGTTACGTTAGGTTAGCGTTAGGATATACTGTAAGCTGGGTTAGGTTAGGTTAGGTTAATGTTCTCATAGGTCACGATGAATTAGGTTTGATCAACATCCTGAAATTTAAGACGAAATCTAGGTTCACTCCGGAAATCTCCACGAACGAGTGAGACGGAATCTGACACAACATCGTACTACTTAATGAGAATCCGGATTCCAGAAGGTAATTAAATTCCCATAAGATCAGATAAGAGGCGACCAATGTGGCAGCTCTATTGGGTACCACACGACGGATCACCTGAAAATTAGTCACCCTATCTTATTACACCCCAAAATTAAGCACACTAACGCTACCTGGGGGTTAGGTTAGGTTATGTTAAGTTAGGGTAGGTTAGTTTAGGCTAACGTTAGATTAGGATAGCTTTCGGTTAGCGTTACGTTAAAGTTAGTTTAGGTTAGTTTTAGCTGAGCGTTAGGTTGGGTAAGTGTTAGGTGAAGTAAATTGAGATGGCTAATCTTCAGGTGTTCAACATAATCTAGGGTTATATAATGGTTTTGTGTGAGGGATGGTACCTGGTGATAGTTGTAGTTGTGGTAACTAGTAGTAGTAGCTGAGTTGTTGGTGTTGTTGGTGCTGTTGTTGGTGTTGTTGGTGCTGTTGTTGGTGTTGTTGTTGGTGTAGTTGTTGGTGTGGTTGTTGGTGTTGTTGTTGCTGTTTGGTTGTTGTTTTGTTGGTATTATTGTTGCTATTTTTTATCGTTGTTGTTATTGTTGGTGTTTTTGTTGTATTATAATAATAATAATAATAATAATAGTAATAATAATAATAATAATGAAAATAAGAGAATAATAATTATTATTATTATTATTAGTAGTAGTAGTAGTAGTAGTAGTAGTAGCCTCAGGGGAACGAGAGCTTCTGGCCCAACTCTGACAACTGCTGCAGATATTGACTATGATGCTACTGTCACTGAATGCCGCATAGATCTGCGGCTCAACTAATTTAACACAGATAGGATAGCTACTGATGTATTAGGATATTTAATATTAAGGTAATTAAATGGTGGCGAAGGTGTGGCTATTGGGGGAGGCTGGAGGCCACGTTTAAAAAGAAAAAAAAAAGTAGTAGTAGTTGTTGTTGTGGAAATAGTAGTAGTAGCGGTAATAGTTGTAGTAGTAGCGGTAATAGTTGTAGTAGTAGCGGTAATAGTTGTAGTAGTAGCGGTAATAGTTGTAGTAGTAGCGGTAATAGTTGTGGTAGTAGCGGTAATAGTTGTAGTAGTAGCGGTAATAGTTGTGGTAGTAGCGGTAATAGTTGTAGTAGTAGCGGTAATAGTTGTGGTAGTAGCGGTAATAGTTGTAGTAGTAGCGAACTTGTAATTAGTGTGTCTCGCTCTCTCTCTCTCTCTCTACGGATTACGACACTGCTGTACATACACACACGCACCGGATTACTTATTTGAATACTTTGTTGCTTTTCAATTACACAAGTATTTGATTATATATTTTCTCATTAATTCGTACTTATGTATTTATATAGTTACTTACTATTATATTATCTTCTTATTTAGTTACTTATTTACGTATATATCTGTTTTAGCTACTTATTTTATATACTTAATTTGCACTCCCTTGAGAGACGTAGAGTGAGGGGCTATATATGGAAATCAGGGCTAAACAAAGGTGATATAACAAAGGTACTCAAACTATCCAACCAGGACCGAACTCGTAACAATGGTTTTAAGTTAGACAAATTTAGATTTAGGCGCGAAATAGGTAAACATTGGTTTGGAAATTGAGTAGTGGATGAGTGGAACAAGTTACCAAACATCATCATTAACTCGAATACGCTGGATAGCTTCAAACATAGGTTGGATAGATATATGAGCGATAAGGGTTGGGTGTAAATGGGACTGCCCAGTATGGGCCAATAGGCCCGCTGCAGTTTCCTCCATTCTTATGATCTTATGTTCTCTACTGTACAACACTTGTATTACTTCACAACAACACCTGTATAACGTTACAACACCTGTATAACTTCACAACAACACTTGTATTACTTCACAACCACCTGTATTACTTCACAACAACACCTGTATTACTTCACAACAACACTTGTATTACTTCACAACAACACTTGTATTACTTCACAACAACACTTGTATTACTTCACAACAACACTTGTATTACTTCACAACCACCTGTATTACTTCACAACAACACCTGTATTACTTCACAACAACACCTTTATTACTTCACAACAACACTTGTATTACTTCACAACCACCTGCATTACTTCACAACAACACCTGAATAACTTCACAACAACACCTGCATTACTTCACAACAACACCTGTATTACTTCACAACAACACCTGTATTACTTCACAACAACACCTGTATTACTTCACAACAACACCTGTATTACTTCACAACAACACCTGTATTACTTCACAACAACACCTGTATTACTTCACAACAACACCTGTATAACTTCACAACAACACCTGTATTACTTCACAACAACACCTGTATTACTTCACAACAACACCTGTATTACTTCACAACAACACCTGTATTACTTCACAACAACACCTGTATCACAACACAAAAGACAAATACCCCAACGATTGTCTTGTCAGTTACAATCTGGTTATAAAGTCGTTATCAAACAACTAATCAAACGTCGGCATTATTTTAGGCTTGTAAACTAATCCAGCACTATTATACCACCCCTCCCCACCACCAGGTAATAACGCTTATCTGTAAAAGAGATCATCTGAAGATTAGATACCCTCAGCTTATTTCACAGGACGATTGAATTTCCTAACCTAACCTAACCTAACCTAACTTAACCTAACCTAACCTAACCTAACCCCTTAAAAGTTTAAATACTAGAACGTGTCTATCAACGGCACAGCCTCCATGTACACTCGACTCAACCCAGGCACCAACCCACCATCTTGGATTCGTAATTTGAAGTAGGTCACGTAGATTGCATTCTCACATCTCCTAGTGTGTGTGTGTGTGTGTGTGTGTGTGTGTGTGTGTGTGTGTTTAGAAATGATAATCTTCTTGGGAACTTTGACAGAAACTACGGGCTTAAAGGTTACATTTTGTGTGTAAATGAGGCATGGTTTAGGCTTTACCTGGGAAGGGAAGAGGATTCTACGCGTGAGGAGGAGGAGGAGGAGGTGGATACTTGCCCATAGTGACAGGTAAGAGCCCCTTGTGATCCTATGACACGCTCCATGCATCTCCCTCACCCCCACCCCACACCTCCCCCCACCTCTCCCCCTCACCTCCCTACCCCCACTCACTCCCTACCCCACCCTCCCCTGCCTGTTTTTTACTGCTTCTCTCGGTTTCCACACGAAGTCTTTTAGAATCGTGTTTTTTTTTGTTTTTTTTTAGCTGCTGTGGGTGAGGTTTTTTCCATGTTTTAATTTTATTTTTTTATGTGTTCTTGTTCTAATTACTTTTTTATATTTTCTTATTATTATTGTTCTTGTTCTTGTTGTTCTTGTTGTTCTTGTTGTTCTTCTTGTTGTTCTTCTTCGTGATGATAGTAGTGATGGTGGATTTAGAGGTGATAATGAGTGATAGTAGTAGTAGTAGTATTGGTAGTGATGATGATTATGGTGATGATGGTGATAATGGTGATGATAGTTGTGGTGATGGTGAGTAAGAGATGTTAATGGTGGGTAATACTGTTTATGGTGATAGTATAGTGATGGTGGGTGAGAGGTGATAATGGTGATGGTGGGTAATGGTGGTGATGGTGGGTGGTAGTGGTGGTGATGGTGGGTGATAGTGGTGATGGTGGGTGATAGTGGTGATGGTGGGTGATAGTCGTGATGGTGGGTGTGTGTGATGGTGGGTAATTAGTGGTGATGGAGAGGGTAGTGGTGATAGTGGGTAATAGTGGTGATGGTGGGTGTAGTGGTGATGGTGGCATAGTGGTGATGGAGGTGGTAGTGGTGATGGTGGGGTAATAGTGGTGATGGTGGGGTGGTAGTGGTGATGGTGGGTGATAGTGGTGATGGTGGGTGAGTGGTGATGGTGGTGATAGTGGTGATGGTGGGTGATAGGTGGTGATGGTGGGTGGTAGGTGATGGTGGGTGATAGTGGTATGGTGGTGTAGTGGTGATGGTGGGTGTAGTGGTGATGGTGGGTGATAGTGGTGATGGTGGGTGATAGTGGTGATGGTGGGTGGTAGTGGTGATGGTGGGTGATAGTGGTGATGGTGGGTGATAGTGGTGATGGTGGGTGATAGTGGTGATGGTGGGTGGTAGTGGTGATGGTGGGTGATAGTGGTGATGGTGGGTGGTAGTGGTGATGGTGGGTGATAGTGGTGATGGTGGGTGGTAGTGGTGATGGTGGGTGATAGTGGTGATGGTGGGTAGTAGTGGTGATGGTGGGTAATACTGTTTGTGGTGAAATTATCGTGATGGTGGGTGATAGTGGTGAAGGTGGGTGAGAGGTGACAATCGGTGGGTCTGACAGTCAATAGAATGATTGTCTCGACAAACAACACAGCAGGCAGAGAAGCTGAATTACTACATCCTGTAGCCGCCTCTTGTTGTTGTGGTGGTTGTTGTGGTTGTTCTTGTTGTGGTTGTTGTTGGTGTTGTTGGTGTTGTTGGTGTTGTTGTTGGTGTTGTTGGTGTTGTTGTTGGTGTGGTTATTGTGATTGTTGTTGGTGTGGTTGTTGTGGTTATTGGTGTTGTTGGTGTGGTTGTTGTGGTTGTTGGTGTTGTTGTTGGTGTGGTTATTGGATTGCTGTTGGTGTGGTTGTGTGGTTGCTGGTGTTGTTGGTGGTTGTTGTGGTTGTTGGTGTTGTTGGTGTTGTTGTTGGTGTTGGGTGTTGTTGGTGTTGTTGGTGTAGCTGGTGCTTGTTGGTGTTGTTGCTGGTGCTGGTGTTGTTGGTGTAGTTGGTGCTGTTGGTGTTGTTGTTGGTGCTGGTTGTTGTGTTGGTGCTGTTGCTGGTGCTGTTGTTGGGTTGTTGGTGTTGTTGAGTGGTTATTGTGAATGTGTTGTTGGTGTTGTTGGTGCTGTTGCTGGTGTGGCTATTGTGAATGTTGTTGGTGTTGTTTTGTTGTGGTTATTGGTGTTGTTTGGGCGGTTGTTGGTGTTGTTGGTGTTGTTGGTGTTGTTGTTGGTGTTGTTGGTGTTGTTGTTGGTGTGGTTGTTGTGTTTGTTGGTGTTGTTGTTGGTGTGGTTGTTGTGTTTGTTGGTGTTGTTGGTGTTGTTGGTGTTGTTGTTGGTGTTGTTGTTGGTGTGGTTATTGTAATTATTGTTGGTGTGGTTATTGTAATTATTGTTGGTGTGGTTGTTCGTTAGGGGGCAGTGAAATTTTGCTCAAAGCTGCACTCTTCAGGCATTGTTCCTTATACATATCTAAGACTCCATGCCAAATTTGAAGCTGATATGTCGAGGTTTAGTCTGCCGCATTTTCTACTGAAATTTTTAAATTTACCTACAGTACTAGCCAAACAGCCGCTGTGGCGGTGCAATGTCCTGTTCAGTGTTTATCAACTTTTTTTTCATCGCTGGAGATATTCCTTATGTTGAGGATGATTCACATGATTCAAGAGATATTCCTCTCGTCAATACTGATGCTGATTTTGTCCCTGATCCAAGGGCTCTGACAGACACCAGTTCACAGAACCGGACAAGACTCCCTACACTGGCTGCCGCTTGTGACCGATACTTGATTAGTGATTATGCTGGAGCTGTCATTGCTACTGCCACCTTAACTGACTATGGCATTATCACAAAGGATGACAAGAGTCAGGTTATTGGACCACATAAGCTGCGGGATGCGAGACAAAAATACCGATTTAAGAGGCAAGAAATTGAGATGGCTAGTTTAGATAATTTGACGTCACTCTATTTTGATGGTAAGAAGACCGCCACTCGTGTGATGATAAAGAATGAGAAGACCGAGAAATGGAGTTCGAGGATGATGGTGAAAGATCATTATGTCATCATGGTTGAGCCTGGCAATGAATATCTCACACATGTGACTCCCAAGACTGGACACGGAAAGCAGATTGCCAAAGCTATTCACGAGTTTCTGGTGGAGAAAAATCTAACCCAGCAGCCCATTGTGTGTGTTGGTTGTGATGGAACCAATGTAAATGTAGGATCAGAAAATGGAGTCATTCATCATCTTGAAATGTTACTTGGTCACCCGCTCCATTATTTCATATGTCAGCTTCACGGAAATGAGCTGCCTTTCCGCGCAGTTTTTTATCACTATGATGGTAAACCAAGTGGTCCTGAGCATTGGCGTGGTCCCATTGGAAAGCAGATCAAGGAGTCTTTGTCTGAGCTTCCAGTTGTCGCCTTCCAGCCAGTCAGTTTCCCTGATTTCCCTGTGTTTAATGATGAAGTGGAGAAAGATCTGTCCTGGGATCAGAAATACCTGTATAGGATTTGTAAAGGAGTTATCACAGGTGTTGTTGAAGATGACTTGGCTGCTATTGAGCCAGGTCCTCCCTGTGTGTCAAGGTGGAACACCTTATGGAGTAGAATCCTCAGGCTGTATGTAGCAACATCAAGACCCAGCCATGAGTTGAAAAGAATTGTCATTACAATAATAAAGTTCAGTGCTCCAATGTGGTTTTACATCAAGATACACCCTTACGTAACACACGGCTCAAGGAACGTATTCCAGTCCCTGCTATATATGAAACACCTGAATAGTGAGGAGGAGACGATAGTGAAGAAGGCTGTCCAGAGAAATGCATACTTCGCCCACACAGATCAACTTCTTCTTGGTATGTGTGCAGATGAGGACATGACTGTTAGAGAAAAAGCTGTCTCAATGATAAGAAAAATTAGAGAGGAGAATCAGCAAAAGGAAGAATGCACTGGCAGATCTGAAGAGGAGGAGGAAGATTCTGATGCTGCTGTTGACGAGAATTTGTTAAACTATACTGATGAGGAGGGTAAAGATGGAGATGGGAATGAGGATGTGCCTCCTGTAGTCAACATGAGAAAGGTGGTGACTCCGAAACTAAAGTGGCAAGCAAAAAACTATCATTCCATGATTAACTGGAGGAATGAACTCAAGACTGAGCCTCCTTACATTGCTTCTCTGTCAAATCTACAGGTTAATGACATTCTTGAGACACCATTAGTGGTGCCCAAGTGGCCAAACAGCACTCAGGCGGTCGAGAGAGGCATAAAAGTGATGACTGAAGCTTGCACTGAAGTGACGGGATACGAATCGAGAGATGGATATATTAGGCAAAGATTATTGTCTAGGAAAATGATGCCAAGGTTCCGCACAAAAAAGAATTTCAATATGAACTTGTAATGATTTTCTATACGGTGTACCTGTAAAATAACATGTGAATTAAATCGATGTCACCCATGTAAAATTTATCATTATCCTGGAAAACATTAAATGACACCTAATTTTTGGTATACACTAAAAGTTGACAAAAAGTCGTTCGCGATGCGGCAGGGTAAGTATGCATGAAATGGCATGAAATTTTGCACAGGTGTTTGTTACAGCCATACAAACGATGCCTGAAAAGTGCAGCCTGCAACTCAAATAAAAGTGTTTTTTCCCTGCCCCCTATTGTTCGTGTTTTTGTTGTTGTTGTTGGTGTTGTTGGTGTTGGTGTTGGTGTTGTTGTTGGTGTTGTTGGTGCGAGGTGCGGCCTGACTAGCGCAAGATATAGTTGCAATAAGACCTCTGCACTCTTATTACTTACACTTCTAGATATAATACCCAATACTCTGTTTGCCTTATTTCGAACATTAACGCACTGTTTTCTAGGCCGTAGGTCCGGGCTTACAAGTACCCCTAGGTCTCTTTCACAAGTCGACTTCTCTAGGTTGATGTTGTTAAGGCTGTATACATTGACAGTATTTGTTCTTCCAATATTAAGTATGCTGCACTTGCTGGTGTTGAATTTCATTTGCCATTTTTCAGACCATCCCTGCAGTTTATTTAGATCCTCCTGTAATGCATTTGCATCCTGCCCTGAATTAATCTGCCGCCCTATTTTGGTGTCATCCGCAAACTTGCTTATGTCACTGCTGATCCCAGTATCTAGATCGTTTATGTAGATCATGAACAAGAGTTGGCCTAGTACTGACCCCTGGGGAACCCCACTGGTTACACGGCCCCACTCAGATTTAACACCATCTACGCTGACCCTTTGCGTTCTGTCGGTGAGCCATGATTTTATCCAATTTAAAACTTAACCCTCTATACCATGAGCCTTAATTTTTCTCAGAAGCCTCTGATGCGGTACTCTGTTAAATGCTTTGCTAAAGTCTAAGTAAATAACATCGTAATTTTCGTCATTATCTACTACATCGAAGACTTTCCTAAAAAAAACGTCAGCAGATTTGTAAGACAAGATTTTCCCTTTGTAAACCCATGTTGAGAGTCGTAGATTAATTTGCTTTTCTCTAAATGCGATCCGATGCTATCTGCTATAATTGATTCAGGAAATTTCCCCACTACTGAAGTCAATCTGATCGGCCTGTAATTTGACGCTGATGCTCTGTCTCCCTTTTTGAATATGGGTACTACAATTGCCTGTTTCCACAAGTCTGGCACAACTCCCGTGTCTAATGATTTTGTAAATAAATTTACGAGGGGTCCGCTAATCTGTTCCCTACACTCTTTCAAGACTCGAGGGAAAATTTCATCCTGCCCTGGGGATTTTGTCTTCTTTAGTTTATTTATCCTCTTAAGAATATCCTCTTTTCTGATAGTGATATTCTTTAGTTTCTCTTTTTCCTTTCCCCTAAATATCAGTTCCACCTCTGGTATTTCCTCGAGAATTTCTTCTGTGAAAACTGATAAGAAGTAGCTGTTCAATGCTTTGCTTATTTCTTCACTGTCATTGATCACTTCCCCCCTCCCTGACTTTAAAGGCCCAACTTTCTCCTTGACCTTTGTTCTATATACCTGGAAAAATCCCTTGGGATTCGCCTTGGATGCTCTTGCTATTTTGATTTCATAGTCTCTCTTTGCTTTCCTTACATTTGTCTTAACATTCCTAGATAGTTCATTATACCTATTTCTGAGCTGCTCCTCCCCTCCCTTTAATTTCTTATATATTCCTTTCTTTATTCCTATGTCATGTTTAAGTTTTCTGGTCATCCACCTTGGCTCACTCTTATTTGAACCACTTGGTGTATATATTTGCTATTGAGTGACTCACATGATCTTTGTTTACTACTGACGGGGACTACGTGATCTTTGTTTACTACTGACGGGGACTACGTGATCTTTGTTTACTACTGACGGGGACTACGTGATCTTTGTTTACTACTGACGGGGACTACGTGATCTTTGTTTACTACTGATGGGGACTACGTGATCTTTGTTTACTACTGACGGTGACTACGTGATCATTGTTTACTACTGACGGGGACCACGTGATGTTTGTTTACTACTGACGGGGACTACGTGATCATTGTTTACTACTGACGTGGACCACGTGATGTTTGTTTACTACTGACGGGGACTACGTGATCATTGTTTACTACTGACGTGGACCACGTGATGTTTGTTTACTACTGACGGCGACTATGTGATCATTGTTTACTACTGACGTGGACCACGTGATGTTTGTTTACTACTGACGGCGACTACGTGATCATTGTTTACTACTGACGGGGACCACGTGATGTTTGTTTACTACTGACGGGGACTACGTGATCATTGTCTACTACTTACGGTGACTACGTGATCATTGTTTACTACTGACGGCGACTACGTGATCATTGCCTACTACTTACGGTGACTACGTGATCATTGTTTACTACTGACGTGGACCACGTGATGTTTGTTTACTACTGACGGCGACTATGTGATCATTGTTTCCTACCGAAGGGGATTACGTGATCATTGTTTACTAGTGACGGGGACTACGTGATCTTTGTTTACCAGGCGGCAGGTGTCACTCTCGACCCTCACTCACTAACAGTATTATCCTGTGCGGCGTCTGTTGAAGCCCCGACACAAGGAGAGAATAAGTGAGAGGCTGTTTCTCTCTTAATGACACCATCCTGTATACTGTCCACGGCTCTACACCCACCCATGGCAAGTGTACTGGTGTCTACACCCACCCAAGGCAAATGTACTGGTCTACACCCACCCATGGCAAGTGTACTGGTCTACACCCACCCATGGCAAGTGTACTGGTGTCTACACCCACCCAAGGCAAATGTACTGGTCTCCACCCACCCATGGCAAGTGTACTGGTCTACACCCACCCATGGCAAGTGTACTGGTCTACACCCACCCATGGCAAGTGTGTATGTCTCTACACCCACCCATGGCAAGTGTACAGGTCTCTACACCCACCAGCTGACGTCATAGCTGAGTGACGTCAACTTCAGCATATAATAATTTAATGAGGTCGGACTTATATTTTATTAATACCATGTGACGTTTTAATTGAGTGGTCAATTATTCACTTGCGTGACGGTATAACTTAAGATTTGACACAATTAGCTGGATTACGACTCTAATATTAGCTGATAAAATACCTTAGTTAATAACTCAATCACCTGGTCAATAGTATTGCTAGCTGACAAGACAACTGCTGACACTGTGTCGTGATAGTTTATGCATAGAGGCTGTCATAAACCTACCTTACGACACCTAGTTATGACACCATGAGGCTACCTTACAACACCTAGTTATGACACCGTGAGGCTACCTTACGACACCTAGTTATGAAACCATGAGGCTGCTTTACGACATGTAGTTATGACACCATAAGGCTGCCTTATGACACCTAGTTATGACACCATGAGGTAGTTACGACACCTTCAGTTGGTCATGTGTCCGTTGAAGACGATTGAGATAGCCATGACAAGGAGGTGTGATGCCCCAGTGATAGTGGGGAGAGAATGGGTACCTCCCACCCCATTGTTTATCCTCCCCATAAGTCGTTTACTTCCCTACTACCCCTTCCCTCCCTATCTCCTACCCACCTCTCTCCACCACCTTCCCTCCCTCCTCCTCCTCCTCCTCCTCCTCTCCTCCTCCTCCTCCTCCCTCCCTCCCTCCTCCCTCCCACCCTCCTTTGTCCACCACCCCCCCACCTCCCTTCCTGCAGTCCTATATTACACATGTGTGGTTGGCGTGGTTGTGTAAATATCATATTGCACAAGTGTGGTTGGCGTGTGTGTGTGTGTGTGTGTGTGTGTGTGTGTGTGTGTGTGTGTGTGTGTGTGTGTGTGTGTGTGTGTGTGCATTATGTTAGTGTTAAGGTGCAGGCATTGCATGCTCCCTCTCACTTTCAGCTACCGCCGCTGTCTAGCCATCGTACAGGGAAGCAACTTGCATATGTCTTCCCCTGCCAGTACACAGCCTCTTCACCATCAAGACTCCTGCTGTGCCTCCTCGTGGCAACACACGGTAACTAGGTGCCTCGTGGGCCCAGGCTAGGCCATCAGGGGATCTAGGAGTAGCATAGGCCCACTGGCATCTGGACACGTCCTGGCGCCTACTAACCATTGCCCTGCTGCCTTGCGGATTAGCCTTGATAGGTATAAGGCTACAGGAGTAAACCCCGAAAGAAAAATCTGCGGTGGAGCCCTGCATCAGGCAAACATGCTTACAGAGCTCCAACAAGACCCCAACGGTGGTGTAGGTGGAAGAGGGGACCACCATGGGAACCCAACGACTACACCGGCAGACGAAGGCAATGCCTGATGGACAGGCTACTAAGGCGAAACCCAACAAACTGGGCTATCGGCAGTCCATTGCAACTCTCCCTCTCCCCAGTTGTTGCAACACTTGCACCACTGGATCAGGAAAAGGGAGAGCCAAAATGTGTGGTTGCAATCTGTTCTCCTGCCCCACCACATAAATTAACTCATGCGCAGCCATCATCCAGTTCATCATACCTCTCATCATCATCAAAACCCCTATACCCCCAAAAGTCCTATGGCGACGGACGAGTGGTGATGGGGACAGACAGAGATGACTGCCGGCAATCTCTAGTCACAACTCTGCACATGGGTGGCACAGATAAGATGGTCGTTTATGCACTGGGATCTAGGCAGCAGTGCAATCTGGTCCTGTCTGTGCGACTGAGCAGCCTTTTCGAGGAGTCACTCTGCTCACCCCACATGGGGAGGTGGCTAGAAAGGTGCCCTAAACATAGCCTGCCTAGAAAAACAACCTGACTGGGCAACCACACCTAGTAAGGTCATCCTTATGTGGTCGAAAACACAATCATAATCACAGATCCAAGCAAAAACAAACTATACAACCTCTTATGGTCGCTGCATGGAATGTCAAGAACCTTCTGGATACTGGCACAAATGTGCATCCTGAAAGAAGAGCCACCCTTGTGGCAAAAGAGCTGGCTGGGTATAACATCGACATAGCAGCTATTAGTGAGTCCCGGCTCCCAGACGAGGGTCAACTCACAGAGTAGGGGACTGGCTATACCTTCTTCTCGAAGGGTTATCCTGCTGCTGAGAGAAACGGCATTTATGGAGTTGGCTTTGCCATCCGCTGTCGCATCCTACACAGGCTAACTGAAATGCCTATTGGAATCAACGAGCGCCTTATGATGCGCCGAATCCCACTGAATCACTCACGTCATGCCTTTTTCATCAGTGCATACGCCCCAATACTGGATGCAGAGGATTACACCAAGGAAGCCTTTTACGCCGACCTCGACAGAGTGCTAACCTCTATCCCCAGAGAAGGTAAGGTTGTGCTCCTTGATGACTTCAATGCCAGAGTTGGTAGAGATACTGACATTTGGCAGGGAACCATAGGAAGAATGGACTAGGCAAATGTAATTCCAACTGGCTACTCCTCCTCAGCAAGTATGCTGCACACAACCTCGCTATCACCATTACCTTGTTTAGGCAGGCCGAAAAGTTCAAGGGTTCGTGGCAACACCCATTGTCCAAATATTGGCATCTCATTGACAATATCATTGTCAGAGAAAGAGATCGCCGAGATGTCCTCATCACCCATGCCATGTGTGGCTCGGACCACTGCAACACCGATCATCAGCTCCTCAGAGCCAAGCTTTCACTTCACGTCGCCCCAAAACAGCGAAGGCAGCAAGCCTTCAGAAGAGGATTTAACACTAAGTGTCTGGAGGATCCAGTGGTAGCACATGCTTTCAGAGAGTAGCTCGAACATGGGCTGATAAACAACCCGACAACAAACAACCCAAATCCCAGTGCAGAGTGGGACATTCTTGACACTGTCATGTCAAAAACTTGCAGAGACCCTCGGACAGATCAAAAGAATACACCAGGACTGGTTTGATGAAAATGACCCGGCGGTCAATGTACTAGTCGAAGATAAAAGTGCTGCTTTAACTGACTGGCAGAACAACTCTCAACTTAGGACCAAAGCTGATACCTTCCACAAGAAGGAAGCGGCAGTCCAGTGGGAACTTCGCAATCTAAAGAATGACTGGCTTAAAAATAAAGCATGTGAAACACAAAAATTTGCAGATCAGCACAAGATGCACGAAGTTTTTAATTCCACTAAAACATTTCATGGACCAATCACTAATGGCGCAGCCCCCCTCTGCTCATCCGACGGTAACTCCGTAATTAAAGAAGATGAAGGCCTCCTTCAGCCTTGGAAAGAGCACTACCATTCAGTGCTCAACCGAAACACCGATGTGGATGTTCTGCCTACCCAACAGGTCCCGTAGCATCCAGAGCTGACCCACCTCAGCTATCCTCCATCCCTGGATGAGGTAGCTACTTCCATCAAACAAATGAAAATTAACAAAGCCTCAGGGCCTGAAGGAATCCCTGCCGAGGTGTATAAAGTAGGAGGACCTCTTCTGACCAGCCATCTTCACTCTCTCCTGGAGAATATATGGGAAAAGGAGGGAATCCCTCAAGCTCTTAAAGATGCCTCCATTGCAAGATTATCGCCCGAGTCCTCCTAAACAGACTTCTTCCTGAGGCGGAAATCTTCCTCCCAGAATCTCAATGTGGCTTTAGACCATCAGTTGGCACCACTGACATGATCTTTGCTACTCGTCAGATACAGGAAAAGTACAGAGAACACCGTCGTGACCTGTACATGGCTTTCATCGACCTACCAAGGCCTTCGACTCGGTCAACAGGGAAGCCCTCTGGTGGACCCTCAGCCGTTTTGGCTGCCCACCAAAATTCATCGCCACTGTGAGGCATCTCCACGATGGCATGAACGGCAATATCATGCACAATGGCAGCCAGTCTGAGTTCTTCCCCATCCAAACAGGGGTTAAACAAGGGTGTGTACTGGCACCAACTCTCTTTTCCATTTTCTTGGCTGCCTTCCTTACTCGTGCCAGCGCCATCTTAGCCGGTGAGGTGGACATCGAGTACAGGATGAAGGGTCTTTTCAACCTAAGATGACTCCAGGCATTAACAAAGGTGTCAGTAGCTTCCATTACTGAACTTCAGTATGCAGACGACCTCACTTTTGTCGCTCACACTGAACACGACCTATAGGAGATCCTGAACACCTATGCACATGCGTATGCACACTTCGGCCTTGGGGTGAATGTATGTAAGGCCCAAATTCTCTTTCTGCCTGCCCCTGGCTCAGCCACACCTCCACCATCCATCCATCTTAACGGTACTACCCTCTCTAATGTTACCCACTTTCGGTATCTCGGCTCGCACCTGAACACCACCGTGGACATCGATGAAGAGATTGAGCATCGGATCAGATGTGCATCTCAAGCCTTTGGCAGACTCCGAAACCGTGTCTTCAGCTGTAGGGAGCTGAAATTATCTACAAAGCTACATGTACTGTATATCGAGCAGTGGTCCTCCCCACCTCTTGCTATGTGGCAGCGAGACATGGGTCACATGTAGCAGGCACATGAAGGCACTTGAAAACTTTCACCAACGTAGTCTACATTCCATCCTCCGAGTTCGCTGGGAAGACAAGAGAGCAAATGCCAGTATTCTTGCTGAGACCAACTGTAGGAGCATCGAGGTTACAACTACGCTGGACTGGCCATCTTACCCACGTGGACGACAGTATACTGCTAAAGCAGCTACTTTACAATCACCTAACGAATAGTAAACGTAACGCCGGCGGGCAATTGAAAAGATATAAGGATAGTCTTAAGATAAACCTGAAAAAGTGCCAAATCGACCCCCTCACCTGGGAGACGAATACTCCACATCATAACGCTTGGAGGAGGCAGACAAGCGCGAACGCCGGAAAGACGCTGCCACCGTCCCGGCTCCCGCACTAGATGCAGCCCTCAACATGTGCAACAAATGTGGATGACGCTGCGGGTCCCGTATTGGCCTCTTTAGTCACCTCAAAATTCACCAACCTAGGTGAGATCTCTAATAACTCATGACATATCATTGTATCATAGCCGGATGATCGTCATACTCGATTCCGAGTGGCAGCAAAGTAGTAGTGTGTGTGTGTTTATAAGTTATAAGCGTGGAAACGTTTGTATTGTTGTTGCAGGTTGCATATGCACACACACACACACACACACACACACACACACACACACACACACACATATAAACAAACGTAAGACTTAAGTTTTACTCTCTCTTCTCTCTTCTCTCCTTTCTCTTCACCCTTTCTCCTCTTCCCTCTCTCGTCTCTCCTTCCTTTTATCCTCTCCCCCTCCTTTCCTCTATTCATTCTTCTGTTTCCCTCCCATTGCTTTTCCCACCTCTTCCTTTCCCTCCCACCCGTCTTCCTTTCCTTTCTTTCTTTCTTTTCCCTTTCATCTCCCCCTTCCTGTCCCTGGCACTCTCTTCCCTTCATCATCCTCTCTCACTCTCTCCCCATCTCCCCTTCCTTAATCTTTCCCTGTCTATTCCCTCTCCTAACCCTTTTTTCCACATTCCTCCCTTTCCTAACCCCTTTTCCCTATTGCTCTCCCTTTCCTAACCCTTTCTCCCCATTCCTCTCCCTTTCCTAACCCTTTCTCCCCATTCCTCTCCCTTTCCTAACCCTTTCTCCCTATTCCTCTCCCTTTCCTAACCCTTTCTCCCCATTCCTCTCCCTTTCCTAACCCTTTCTCCCCATTCCTCTCCCTTTCCTAACCCTTTTCTCCCTTTCCCTCCATTCTCCTTTCACTTATCTCCCCTCTCGCCCCCTGTGACCCCTGCATTGCACTAGTCAGGGCGAAGGTCACCTCTGCATGACTCAATCAGCCAGGCTGCCGTCATGGAAACTCCCCACACCGAGATGTCCGGGTCGTGTATGAGACGGGGGTCATGTAGGAGACGGGGGTCGACGGGGTCATTAGGGTCGTGTAGGAAACAGGGGTCGTAGTGAGACAGGGGGTCTCGGGGTCATCAGGGGTCACGGAGGTCGTGTAGGAGACAGGGGTCGTATTCGGGGGTCATGCAGGAGACGGGGTCGTGTACAGACAGTGGTCGTGTTCGGGGCAGGGGTCTTGTTCGGGGTCATGTAGGAGACAGGGGTCGTGTAGAGACAGAGGTCGTGTAGAGACAGGGGTCGTGTTCGGGGTCATGTAGGAGACGGGGGTCGTGTAGGAAACGGAGGTCGTGTAGGAGACGGAGGTCGTGTAGGAGACGGGGGGTCGTGTAGGAGACGGGGTCGTATTCGGAGACCTGCAATACAAACATCAACACCTGTAATACAAACATCAACACCTGGAATGCACACCTCAACACCTGTAATACAAACATCAACACCCGTAATATACACCTCAACACCTGTAATACAAACATCAACACCTGTAATGCACACCTCAACACCTGTAATACAAACATCAACGCCTGCAATACAAACATCAACACCCGTAATATACACCTCAACACCTGTAATACAAACATCTACGCCTGTAATACACACCTCAACACCTGTAATATACACCACAACACCTGTAAATCAAACATCAACACCTGGAATGCACACCTCAACGCCTGTAATATACACCTCAACACCTGTAATGCAAACATCAACACCTGGAATGCACACCTCAACACCTGTAATACAAACATCAACACCTGTAATGCACACCACAACGCCTGTAATCAACACCCGTAAATACACTCAACACCTGTAATACAAACATCAACACCTGTAATGCCTGTAATACAAACATCAACACCTGTAATACAAACATCAACACCCGTAATATACACCTCAACACCTGTAATACAAACATCAACACCTGTAATGCACACCACAACGCCTGTAATACAAACATCAACACCTGTAATACAAACATCAACACCCGTAATATACACCTCAACACCTGTAATACAAACATCAACACCTGTAATGCACACCACAACGCCTGTAATACAAACATCAACACCTGTAATACAAACATCAACACCCGTAATATACACCTCAACACCTGTAATACAAACATCAACACCTGTAATGCACACCACAACGCCTGTAATACAAACATCAACACCTGTAATACAAACATCAACACCCGTAATATACTCCTCAACACCTGCAATACAAACATCAACACCTGTAATACAAACATCAACACCTGTAATACATACCTCAACACCTGTAATACAAAAATCAACACCTGTAATGCACACCTCAACGCCTGTAATACAAACATCAACACCTGTAATGCACACCTCAACGCCTGTAATACAAACATCAACACCCGTAATATACACCTCAACACCTGTAATACAAACATCAACACCTGTAATGCACACCTCAACGCCTGTAATACAAACAACAACACCTGTAATGCACACCTCAACGCCTGTAATACAAATAGCAACACCTGTAATACACACCTCAACACCGGTAATACAAACATCAACACCTGTAATATACACCTCAACGCCTGTAATACAAACATCAACACCTGTAATGCACACCTCAACGCCTGTAATACAAATAGCAACACCTGTAATACACACCTCAACATCTGTAATACAAACATCAACACCTGTAATACAAACCTCAACGCCTGTAATACAAACATCAACACCCGTAATATACACCTCAACACCTGTAATACAAACAGCAACACCTGTAATGCACACCTCAACGCCTGTAATACACACCTCAACACCTGTAATACAAACATCAACACCCGTAATATACACCTCAACACCTGTAATACAAACAGCAACACCTGTAATGCACACCTCAACGCCTGTAATACACACCTCAACACCTGTAATACAAACATCAACACCCGTAATGCACACCTCAACACCTGTAATACAAACAGCAACACCTGTAATGCACACCTCAACACCTGTAATACAAACATCAACACCCGTAATATACACCTCAACGCCTGTAATACAAACAGCAACACCTGTAATACACACCTCAACACCTGTAATACAATAATTGATCTTGAGCTGCCAGGAATGCCATGTTTGTCTCGTCACCTTTGCCCACCTGCTGTCCACATCTGATCTAATTGTCTGTTATCCAGTTCCACGGGGAAAGTTTCCATATAATCGTATCATTATTATTTTGTCCTCAAAGATTTTCAATTTGTGTTAAGATTATGGTGGGTATATAGTATGGTTTGTGTGTGTGTGTGTGTGTCTGTATTCTTATCTGTATGCTTGCATGTGTGTGTGTGTGTGTGTGTGTGTGTGTGTGTATTCTAGTCTGTATGCTTGCATGTGTGTGCACGTGTGTGTATGTGTGTGTGTGTATTCGTCTCTGTATTCTTGCATGTGTCTGTGTGTCCCTGCTCCCTCCTTACACCCCCCACACACACGCACACAGCTGAGGGGAAAGTTCCCATTTTCCAGCCGTGTGTCGGGCCACAAGGGAGTAACACTGGTAACAATCTCAAGGATTATCGACTCTACGTCCACCAGGGTTTATCACTCATAACTACCGACCAGCGCCACACACCCACCACGCCCTGCCGTCCCTCTGCACCACTAAGAAACTTCCCCGTAAGCCATTAAGACCATTATCCACAGAGGAGCTCATACATGGACGCCTTTATGTGCTGTTGGTTAAGTCGCACCTGGGGATGTCATCGTGCGAGGCTTTGTTTACAGAACCAGCCTGACTTACACGTGCATGCACTGTTAGAAAATTCAATATTTTTTACATATTTCTTTTGTATTTCCGATCAGGAAAACGTAGTAATTTGAAATACTTTTTTGTTCTGTAAAATATTTCAGACACTCTCTTTCTCTGTTTCAATTTGTTTAATTATCAATATAAACTGACATTTTATCATACTATAGACACTTCATAGTGCAAAGAACATTTAAAATTGCATGTTAATGCTGTTATTTCTATATGTAATTACTGAATATGCGGTTGGCGGGTGTTTGTGCTTCACGTTCCTCGTATGTCCGTGTTTGTTTACATTATTTCAAAGAGAGCCACATTATCGCATTGGGGGAGGGGGCTCTGGTGGAGTGGTACAGCTCTTGCCTCGCAAGCAAGATGTCACGGGCTCGATTCCCGGGCCGGCGGAAGTTGTTTGGACACTCTTCCTAGCCCTCATTGGTCCCTGTTCACCTAGCAGTAATGTAGGTACCTGCTGTAAATCTAAAGTTGCGAATTCTTATTCAGGGACAAGTTGTGGAGCTTCCAATAACTTCCAACAATCTGTTAATTCAACAGATATTTTATGTAAAAATATATACAGAATTTCTGTAAATTATACAGAAAATGTTTGGCAACAATATAACCAGTGACTTTTCTGTAAATTTTACAAGATTTTTTTAAGTGTGCCTATGTTGCCTCTAGACCTCATCTTTCCAGGGTCAGCTCAGGTTATTGTCGTCTACTTTGTATCCCGAGCAGTCGTGGCGTGACCACATCAAGGGACAGACGTGCCCATAGGTGCTCTTGAATTCCCGATCGTCCCACAAAGGTCCCCTCAGCCGGCAAGTTTTCGCCAGTATGGGAGGTCGACATAAACGCCCCAGAAGAGGCTCTCTCATGGACGCAGACATCTCTGATACGGATGCCATCGCCAATTCGTCTGGTCATACTGAATCCAACACCCTTCAAGAGTCAGACCACAGTGATTATGACAGTGACGGTAATGTTTCTATGGGAAACACTAGCCAGAGTGGAAACACCAATGCTACAGACCCTATCACCCTGCCCTCTGCCAACCAGCCAAGTAAGCTGACTCTGCACTTCCCCAAAGACTCGCTTAAAACCGTAGAGGAACGCTTTAATTGGATGATGAAGTACTGCAGACAACATGGTCTCAACATTCAATTCCGACAAGGAACTTTATCAAGTGTCAGACTCCTGAGGTCTATGAAACACTTAATACTGTTGGCTTTGACTGGGTTGTCCTGGTGCCCCCAGTAGACACTGATGAATGTTGCCACATCCTAGTGAAACGATTCCCCCTATACGCTGATATAGATGATGCGTGTGACTATAATTCTAGTATACTCAGTATATGTCGACATTACCTGGGGAACACCCCACGAGCTGCTGTCATTGTCAAGTGGAAGGGAAGGGAATGCCCAACCACTGTGGAGGTCCACCCAATCCTCCCTCCACTTTATGCAGAACCCTATTGTTCTGGGCCTGCATTTTGTGTTATCTGTTCTCATTGGGGTCACATCTTCACTGCCTGCTGCCGACGTGATCATCCCAGATTTCGCTTCTGTTCACGTAACCATAACTCTGCCGCCTGTGCCCAGAAAATCAAAGACCACCTTAATGGGGGTGGTGTGGGCTATGTGGCTGATCCCAGGTGTTGTAACTGCGGCGGCCAGCACAATGCTGACTCACGGCAATGCCCCAATCGCCCATCTGTCCCAGGGGAAAAGCCTCCCGAAGGCCGTGTCTACCACAACGCACCTCCCCCCCCAGTCTACCGGGCCGCCTCCCTCTGCGTCCCCTCTGTCTCCAGCAATGCCTCCTTCTTCAACAACACCTGCCTCTGCCTGGCCTCACCTGGCTGCAACACAGCAGTCCCGGCCGTCTCCAAACTCAACTACTTCTGGGCTTCCTCCCCGCCTCTACTCTGAAGCTGTTAGGCCTTGCACTCCCACTGGTGCCCACCCACAACCCCCCCTCCAGTGACATGACACAGATCATATCCCTCTTCCAAGAATTTACCAACCGTATTGAAAACCTCTTTGCTACACTCTGTATCACCAACTCCGACCTACTCTTGCCCTTTGTTGCCACCCAGTCATTCCTCTCTTCTGGTTTGACACAAGCTGGTAGTCCCCCTGTGAGCCTCCCCTGCTCAAGGCCTACTCCACCACTGGCGTCCTTCACTACTGGTGCAGCGCCTACCGGGCCTGCCCTGGTGTGTCCTGCTGCCCCTGAGCGAAGTCCTGCCTCATCTTCACGACACGCGGTGCCTAAACCTGTCCACCCACCGCAAGCCGCGCCCGCTCCTGTGTCTGTGCTGTCTCCACCAGGGCTACCTATTGGACCTGAGGACACCACCCCCGGCTACCCGTACTCCACCGGCATGCCGACGCACACGCCATCACAATCACACTAAGAGGTATGTTCCTCAATGTTGTCAATGCCTATGTGCCTCACTACACCGCTACTGTACCTGTCCCACCACACCATATCACCTCCACCCCCACTGTACTTCGCACGCCGAGTACATTGTCAACCTGAGCCTGGCTGCACTGTTTGTAAATTTTGTGGTCAACCCGACTCTCACACCCTCTCTCACTGCATCCTCACTTACCCTATGACCTCCTCCACCACGTCCCCAGCCGTTACCAACACCTCTTCCCTCCCTGACCAGATATCCCTCCTCCTAGTGACAGGCTTGACATTATTAGGGACCTGCCACACTTTGCCATAAACAGATAAATTTTATCGGAAATTTTTCCCCCACACACTCGTCATTCTGTCACTTTATGTAACTTGTTGACAAATCCCATGACCCTTCAGGCTTTTACGCCCTTAATGCATGAGTCATAAAGGCAAACATGAACTACGCATGCTTCCCAGATGGGCGCTGTAAATGCTTCTGCACTTCACCTTGCACAGGATGTAGGGGGGTGCCCAATAAATTAGCCCCGGGGGCAATCTAAAAAAATCAAATCAATCTTGTATCCCAAGGACGAGTGTGTGGGGTTAGTTTAGGTTAGGTTAGGTTAGGTTAGGTTAGGTTAGGTTAGGTTATGACGCAACCGATATATTTTTCTTTAAGACCCATGGAGGCAGGAGAGGCTGTGTTAGGGTGACAGCGACCAATGGTTTTGAAGGTGACAGACTACACCTGGAGCAAGTTGTGAGGGTATCACCCTTATCGATTATCTCTCTTTCTCTCTCTCGCTCTTTCTCTCTCTCTCTCCCTCTCCTAGAAAGAGTGTGAACAATGCCTGCAGTTCCTACATCGATCCAATATTCCAAGGAAAATCTCAGCATTTCTGGAGAATTAGGTTAGGTTAGGATAGGTTAGGTTAGGATAGATGTTTTTAAATGTATAGTATTAGGTCCTTATGACAGAATATCGATTCCCTTTAAAGCGATTGTTGTGTGTGTGTCAGTCTCATGTAACATGTAACGTATGTAGTTTTCTAAAAATAAATTCTAATCTTTTTTTTGGGGGATTAAACTGAATATCGTGAAGGAAATCTTGTATATTGTCTATTGATCTCAGAGCACCATGTCAGCTGCACACACGAGAGGTATAGGGAGCTGTCTGATGTAGGTTATGCAAATTATTGTAACATTTCGTATGGAAGTCTTGCAGTCTATTTGGAAAAGTATTTCTTTAATCATAATTTATTTATGGAAAATTATTTGTAATGTTTATGTATATGAAAATGCCTCCATTATATAACATTAAATTGTACAGTACCAGATAATAGTAAGTGTTGTTTAAGTACGAGAACAGTAATGTGTTTATCAAGTTTATCACAGCATCAACAGGACAAACTTCAGGTCGTAAGAAGCGCTCCGGCCACACAGTTTGCCAACTTATTTAGGACGTGTCGTAAACTTTCAGGAAATAACGTAATTAGGCATCAAGATAAGTCAGTGTGTAACTGGAAGGTTTTTATGTTCAACTGAGCTTTTAAACACGCCGCCAGAATCATATTGGATAAAGGATCAGGTTAGGTTAGGTTAGGTTAGGTTATTCAGCGTTGCACCGACAGACACATGGAGACGCTTTTCACTCGTTCACCCCAACAACAGTGTTTAATACACTGCATGGTGGAATACCTGCCTTGTTATGTTGCTAATGAGAGGTGTGTGTGTGAGGGCTCTACATAAAAAGGAATTCCAGTGATTAAACATGTCACAGAATGGTGTAACACACACACACACACACACACACACACACACACACCATCACAGGTGTAACAGGTATTGGTATGCACGTATGAACTATGTACAGTATGTGTATTAGAATAACTTCGTCTTTTTCACGCTGTAAACACCTGAATACTCGCAGGCATGCATCGTGGCACCCTCGAGGCACATGTGACAGTCCGATAATTATGATCCATCGTCCACAACAGCTATCACACATCCGGTTACTGTATCTGTATTTTATATATTTTTAAAGATATAATATACACTGAGACTACTACTACTGTATATGTTTACAATAATAACTATTGCCTTATGAGTTCCCGATACGTGTGAGGCGTGTTTGTAATGGAAATCCAATTGATTTATAGATAATCAGAAACAACATTCGGGGAATTTTATAATTTTTGATAGTTATCGTTTCACAAGGTTTAGTGTGATAATCAACGCTAAGTAACTCCACTTAACTCAGCTCGTCAGGTAAATGAGTAGGATATCTTGTAACTAATAACTGAAGGTAGCTGATACTAACTAAATATTGTTGTGAGACGGTCGAGCACGCTGTTGTTTTGACCTTCAGCCATCCTGTAAACAATGGGTGACGTCACGTGTGTTTGTGTGATGTAGTTTAGGTTGTAGTATAAGTGTACCTGGTGGCCTCTTGTATACCTGGTGGCCTCTCTTGTATACCTGGTGGCCTCTCTTGTATACCTGGTGACCTCTGTACCTCGTGACCTCTCCTGTAAAAAGGAGTAAAGATAAAGATGACTGAACGTTGACCATTATCATACCATAAGTATTTAATCACACTGATACAGACACACTCGAGTCCTCTCTTTAACTATGATATTGAGATATAGGGGGAGGGAGGTGGGGAGGGTGTAGGGAGGGGAGGGGAAGGAGGGTTGGTGGTAAAGTATGAAGTACCCCCGTGGATCCCCCCCCCCTCCCCGTGTGCACCCCGTTTCCTCGTGGCCCCCCCCTATGTGCACCCCTTGTCCCCGTCCTCTTGTGCACTGCCTTCGCCTGACGTACCCTCCTCCCTGTGCACCTCCTCCCCGTGTGCACCCCTTCTCCTCACGTGCACAACCCCCCCCCCGCCCCCAGGAAACACTCTGAAACACGTATAGCTCACGTTCTCATTGGAGTTTGTTGTTGTTTTTCCCTAACATTTATGCGTTAATACAAGCATTTGAAGACGTTTTATACGATACATATTTACCCTTGATATGATAAACCTCTAACAAAATATACACTTAAAACAGACCATACAATAGATCTCACTATGGTCGCTTGAGACATACAGTAGTCCAGCCGATGCCGCCACAGTCTAATCTCTCTGTCTGTATGACTGTCAAACTAGGTAAATAGTGGATGGAGATTTTTTTCGATATGATTCCCAACCACAAAAACACACATAGTCACAGAGGCAGAGGTGGTACAGTTACTCCAGCAGGTTATAGGTTAGGTTAGGTTGGGATTGGTTGGGTTGGAAAATGAATGTTTAATTTGGTAGGCAGTAGGAAGGTCTTGGACGTGGTAGTTTTTTGCGTTAGTTCAAAGCTGATGGTGGAGATTAGTTCATTAAGGTTATCAAAGGAGTGTGTGTGTGTGTGTGTGTGTGTGTGTGTGTGTGTGTGTGTGTGTGTGTGTGTGTGTGTGTGTGTGTGTGTGTGTGTGTGTGTGTGTGTGTGTGTGGATCAGTCCTGCCATGACACTTCCCGACTCTTATATATTTTTTAAAGTCCATAAACACCAGATTGAGCAAGATATTAGAGCTAAACTATATTGCTGTAATGTTTAACCTTTGGACCAGAAATTTAAGTAGAAACATAGACAGAAGAATGTGAGAAAAACTTTGGGTTAAGGAACGGTCTTGGACTAATCATGCTTAAGAAACACAAATATTAGGATCTGAGATAAAGGAATACCTAACTATCCACTATTTTATTAAGAGAAAGATCAGGAGTTTAGTCAAAACGTCACATTATTCACTTTAATGAGTTAAACTTAAATAGCAAAGAAAACAGAGGAGGCACCAGCACACCAGAGAAAGTGAGAGGCTCTTGGGGGAGAACATTACCCACGAAGGTCATGTTGCTCGGTGCTGTGATGTATACTGCCTCGTCCCTCAGGAAGTCATTTACCACACATACCAGAGTTTTGCGTAGGTAGTTAAGTCTACAGGGTCGAGGGGAGGTTGTTACAAGGTCGTTTGTAAGGGCAGGCTGCAGCAATAGGTGGTGGTGTGTAAGGGGAGGGGTGGTGTTGTGTAAGGGTAGGGCTGCAGCCAAAGGTGGTGGTGTGTAAGGGCGGGGCTGCGGCTATAGGTGGTGGTGTGTAAGGGAAGGGCTGCAACTATAGGTGGTGGTGTGTAAGGGCAGGGCTGCAGCAATAGGTGGTGGAGTGTAAGGGCAGGACTGCAGCTATAGGTGGTGGGGTGTAAGGGCAGGGCTGCAGCTATAGGAGGTGGTGTGTAAGGGCAGGGCCGCAGCTATAGGTGGTGGTGTGTAAGGGAGGGGCTGCAGCTATAGGTGTTGGTGTGTAAGGGCAGGGCCAGCTATAGGTGGTGGTGTGGCAGGGCTGCAGCTATAGGTGGTGGTGTGTAAGGGCAGGACTGCAGCTATAGGTGGTGGTGTGTAAGAGCAGGACTGCAGCTATAGGTGGTGGTGTGTAAGGGCAGGGGATGCAGCTATAGGTGGTGGTATGTAAGGGCAGGGCTGCAGCTATACACTAGGTGGTGGTGTGAAAGGGAGGGCTGCAGGTATAGGTGGTGGTGTATAAGGGCAGGGCTGCAGCTATAGGTGGTGGTGTGTAGAGGAGGGCTGCAGCTATAGCTGGTGGTGTGTAAGGAAAGAGCTGCAGCTATCGGTGGTGATGTATAAGAGGAGGGCTGCAGCTATAGGTGGTGGTGTGTAAAGGAGAGAGCTGCAGCTATCGGTGGTGATGTGTAAGGGCAGGGCTGCAGCTATAGGTGGTGGTGTGTAAGGAGAGGCTGCAGCATAGGTGGTGGTGTGGGCACGGCTGCAGCTATAGGTGGTGTGTAAGAGGAGGGCTGCAGCTATAGGTGGTGGTGTGAAGGAGAGCTGCAGCTATAGGTGGTGATGTGTGGGCAGGGCTGCAGCTATAGGTGGTGTGTGCTGCAGCTATAGGTGTGGTGTGTAAGGGCAGGGCTGCAGCTATAGGTGGTGGTGTGTAGCTATAGGTGGTGGTGTGTAAAGGAGAGAGCTGCAGCTATAGGTGGTGATGTGGGGCAGGGCTGCAGCTATAGGTGGTGGTGTGTAGGAGGGCTGCAGCTATAGGTGGTGCTGTGTGAGAGCTTCATCTACAGGTGGTGGTGTGTAAGGGCAGGGCCGCAGCTATAGGTGGTGGTGTGTAAGAGGAGGGCTGCAGCTATAGGTGGAGGTGTGTAAAGGAGAGAGCGGCAGCTATAGATGGTGATGTGTAAGAGGAGGGCTGCAGCTATAGGTGGTGCTGTGTAAGGGAGAGAGCTGCAGCTATAGGTGGTGGTGTGTAAGAGCAGGGCTGCAGCTATAGGTGGTGGTGTGTAAGAGGAGGGCTGCAGCTATAGGTGGTGGTTGTGTGTGAGGATAATGTGGGGTCGTGTGTTTTGTCAAATGTAGGTCATATACAGTATAGGACAGTCAACCTAGATCCTTCCGACAACTTTGTTCCTTGACCACGATTATCTTATCAGATGCATTTTTACACCTGTCAAAATATATATGTGAGAATCCATCCTTGTGACGTATAGCTTAATTTTAGTTGATTATAAATATTTTTACATCACTAATTAGGGTTAAATTAATATATGACCTTTTGAGAAACCTAATTATTATTGATCTTAATAGCGTTCGTGTTAAGGTATCCCACTTCAAGAGATATGGCGTTCAGACACTTCACTAAGCAGTTGAGTATTTCCTAACTTTAGATTATCGGTAGATTATAAAAAGAAACTAACGAACGTCATAGAAACTAAATTGTTTTATCTTTCCAAATAATAAATCATAGAAAAAACTAAAGAAATGGATAGGCAGGTAAAATATATCTAAGTGAATATATTCCGTTCGTGTAAAGGCTCATGACTTCAAGGCTGGCGGGGCGTAAGGGACAGACTCACCATGGTGGAGCGTTGTCAGAGGGTTCGAATGATCTGTTACACATTCCTGGACGAGAGGCGCCAACGGGTTGACTACTTTCTGGGAACACTTTTGCTAAGGTTACCCGGAGTAATAGGAGAGGGGAGGGGGGGGCTTTGGTGAGTACTGTAAATAATAAAATAATAAATAATAAACAGTTTATTAATAGAGTAGCAGCCGGTGGCTGAAAATATACAAACTTACATGTGATTTAGACATAATAATATACGTTTAATACATTTACAGGGCTGTACAGTACATAAATCAGGAGCTGTTTATTATTTTAACAATAGATGGGATGGTGCTATTCTTATATCTATCAGTGCGGGCTCTTATGGGCTGAATTTTGTTGTAGTGGCTGACTGCTCGAGGTGGGCGGGGGACTGCTGGTGGCAGCAAGTGGCGATGATGAGGATGGTGCAGTAGTCCACTACCAAACCCTGCTAGTGCGTGGTGGTGGAGGTCACTGAGATATGGCATTTCTAGGGTGGAGAGAGTGTTGTTGTAGCCTGAGTAGTCTGCACCGACCATGATTCTGCAGGCCCTCTTCTGTACCTTCTCTAGCTGACGTTGTTAGGTAGAGTTGAGAGAAGACGACCAGGCTGGTGATGCATATGTTAATTTGGGGAGTATAAATGCGTTGTAGATAGTCCTCAGCTCTGGCGTGGGTGCCCCAAGAGATCTGAGCTGTCGTAGCATGTAGAGTCGGTAACTGGAGAGGATGTGCACCCACTGTAACTGCTGGAGCTTGCACTGGAGTGGTGGCGGTATTGAAGTGCATGACTACGGTTTTGGTGTGATTGATGGTGACCTTGTTCTCTGTAGTCTATGCCTGTAGCCTGTCCAGGGTGGCTTGTGGCGATGAGTAGTCCGGTGAGGTGTTGACCACTGTAACCCCCACAGTGCAGTCATCCATGTACTTCCACCTGTGAGGAGTGTACGATAGAGCATCGTTGATCGGGATTAGGAAGCACAGTGGTCCCATCTTGGTCCCCTGGGGAACACCGCAGGTGAGGTGTTGGAATGTGGAGACAGAACCCTGGTACCTCACTGCCTGACGATGCTCACTCAAGAAATCAGTGAGCCATGAGACCAGGTTGGTGGGCAGCCCTAGTGCAATGGCCTTGTTGATAACAGTGCAGTGATCAACAAGGTCAAAAGCCTTTTTGAAGTCAACAAGGGCAACGGCCAGTGATGTCTTATTTCTCCGGGTTTTTGTGCAGAAAGTCCAGGAAACTGATTAAGTAGTGTGATGTAGAGGAGGTCCTCATATTGCCAAATTGCTGTGGATCAACTGGCTGATGAATACTAGCAAATGCCCTTTCAAGAACAAAGTCTTCACAGAGTAGACTGGGTATGGGGTAATGGCAGCTGGCCTGAGGTCATTAAGGGACTGTTGGGTGGGGATCTTGGAGATAGGGGTGACAAATGCGGTTTTCCATTCATTAGGGCATTTGCTTTGTCTGAGGGATGCATTAATAATGGAACAGAGGGGGATGGCAAGCTCGAATGCAAACTCCTTGTAAATTTTGATTGGGAGGTCAATTGGGGTTGTAGAGCGTTTGGATTTAAATTTCAGGAGTTTGTTGGCAATTTCAAATGGTTGAACGCTGGGAGGGGAGGAGGGGGAAGGTAAATAGGCCGGGAGGAGAGTGAGGTCAAGACTAGGGAGGGTATGACATATGGTAGGAAAGTGGTTATTAATTGTCTCAGCTGCCTCCTCATTAGGTAAATAAGAGATAAAAGGAAATGTGGGAGACTGACGGTTAAGACCACAGAGATCTTTTACCTAAGAGTACCACTGACCGATGCCGACTTCCTTGAGGCCGTGCACTTTCCTGGGATAATAAGACTTCTTGGCTGACTTGATTTCCCTGATGACCTGATTACGTAGACTTTTGTACAGGCGGTTGTTGGTGTAGTATGCCTTGTTGCGCTTCTCAATTAGTCTTTTGATACGGGGTGTAATCCACGTGACATCATCTGGGTGAATCCTCAGTGTCTTGGCTGGAAAGAAGTGGTGGGAGGCTTTGGTGATAGTGTCCAGGTAATTATCCCACTTGTTCTGCACATCGTCTACCGTGATCACTTCAGTCCAGGGATACCGGGTCACCCATTGTCCGAAACTCCGCATGGCAGTCAGGGGTAGGTCGGTAAGTCCTGGTGACAACTGGCGGTCGTGAGATGGTAGGTGAAGGTGACCACAGTAGAGACAGGTGGGTGCTCCGCCCCATGGGAGGCAGCGGCTGGGGGGAAGATAGTGGTTGCCGAGATCAGTCATGCTGAGGTGTGTGTGTGTGTGTGTTTTATTTCCTTATATATTCACAGTACATGAGAAGAACATTTATTATATACAACAAATAAACTGAATAATCTTTAAGAAGCTATAAGCGTGTCACCTACCTCTCTCTCTCTCTCTCTCTCTCTCTCTCTCATTCTTTTTGTAGTTATTTTGTAAGTTACTTCACCTCACCTAAACACTTTATCTGCCGTTGGTGGACCATAAACCACACGTTTTACTTCTCCTTATCACACTTCAGAACTATCACGGGATACTCTTACTTAAAGGAACCACAACACATCCCAGAACTGACGGTGTTACGGGGAAGCCAAGTTGTGTGGGAGAGGGGGGCGAGGGGAGGGAGGGAGGGAGGGGGACTCAATAAACCCTATAAAAAGTTGTGGGATGTTGCCGAAAAACTATTATTTCTACCAGGAAGATGACGTGAGACAGTGGTTGTGAAAGTGTTGTATTTGCTCTCTCTCTCTCTCTCTCTCTCTCTCTCTCTCTCTCTCTCTCCGTCTTGGGTGTTGGGATGTTATCTTCCTCAGGCCAAGAGAGACATATGACTACTGTATATATTTACCTCTCCGTGCGTCCGTGAATTGTAAATACAACTCAAACAAATGACAGTCGATTCTGACCAAAGTTGGTATGTAAACAAAACACGATCTGTGTGTGTGTGTGTGTGTGTGTGTGTGTGTGTGTGTGTGTTCCAAATTACAAATTGAGTACAATACGTCCAGATTCTCCTATTAACACACACGCACAAGGACACACACACACACACACACACACAAACGACTCATTAAGAATCTCTCCAGTACTTTTAAGACAACTTTCCCATATCTACCATTTAAACTTTATAAATCTCTGCACTCACCACCACCACCACTACCACACTCTTCCTCACCACCACCACACTCTCCTCACCACTACCACACTCTCCCTTACCACCACCACACTCATCTCACCACCACCACACTCTCCTCACCACCACCACCACAGTTTCCCTCACCACCACCACAGTTTCCCTCACCACCACACTCTCCCAAACCACAACCACACTCTCCCTCACCACCACCACAGTTCCCTCACCACCATCACAGTTTCCTCACCACCACCACAGTTTCCCTCACCACCACCACACTCTCCTCACCACCCACCACACCACCACCACAGTTTCCCTCACCACCACCACAGTTTCCCTCACCACCACCAGTTTCCCTCACCACCACCACAGTTTCCCTCACCACCACCAGTTTCCCTCACCACCACCACAGTTTCCCTCACCACCACCACACTCTCCCAAACCACAACCACACACTGCCCTCCGTTTGGTTAATCTTAGGATGAAATAAGCAGGGGAGAGGGAGCTTATCTTGAGCTAATCCGATAATTACTATGTTAATCTGAAGAGTGAAGGAACGTACAGTGTATAGTGATGATGACAGTCTGGTGGTAATGTTCCCAAGGTAACAACGCCTGGTAGGAGATATTGAGTGCCACCTTGCCACACCAGTGCCAACCTCACCGCATTAATGAGGCTCTCTCTCTCTCACTTAATGTAGGCACGTCTTCCCTCCTCTAACTTCCAACTTCCCCCTTACTCCCTCTCTTCCACCTGCTTCCCTTCCTCCTCCTCCTGCCTTAGCAACGTGTGCAAGGGATCAAAACTCCACATTGTAATGGTTAAATATTCCTCATTATTGAAGTTGTTTGGGATCACAGTCACCAGTAGTCGTGATCATAATACAGCTGAACGCTTCACTGAATATCATTAACTCTGTCTCCAAGGTGCCGAATGCATGTCAGTCTTACACAACACTTAGTTGTTACGTATAACCAAGGTCTAGGTAGTCTGTAGACCCTTGCCTGTAACAGCCTGAATTATGGTGCTCGCTGCTCACGTCCGTTTTCACAATATCGATTACATGAACTTGATATACTGGAGTTGAAGTGATTATTTTTCCTGAATTTTTAATTTTGATTTTACGTGTTTAATATTTTATCCTACATAATTGTCTCTGTTTTCCTGTTTAAGATATAAGATTCTGTTTATTTAATATGCAGTTCGTTAATTAATTACAAGTGGGTACAGTTGTTGTCTGCCTCTAGTCTTCCCGCGCGCGACCATGACGGTGCCCAGCGTCCCAGGACCCAGATTCACCGGCACTACTGAGACACTTCCTCCACTCCTCTCCACTTCTGACGATCTGTTTCATTACGTTATCCTTTCTTTCGTTATTTCACAATTTGTCAACGAAATCCAGTCTATTACTCACTTCTCTTCAATCTTGGTCACAGCACACGTCATTCCTTACCATGCCAATTCCACTCTATTCAAGTTCATGTGTTAAATCTGAGTCTATTCAAGTTGCCTTAGGTGGACTTCGTCATCATCAAACTCACTTGTGATAGATTTACATCCTCGACCATTATATCTGGTGGTCCACGAGTCTCCATGGTTGGTGTGGTATTTTTGTTGTACAGGGTGTTCAAAATTTGCCTGTGCACCTATTCAGTAATTAACAATATTATCACCATTCCCAATAGTTTTGGTAATTATAACAAGGAAATTAACTATAGGTATGTTGTTAATAATGCAGGCATATGGGGACTTCTCGATCACTGTACTCCAGTACGAGACAGCCCTTCAGATCCCCGTTTTCTATCGCTCATGGTTAATAAACCCTTAACTCATGAGACATAAAGGCTATCATGAACTTAGCATGCTTCCCTGTTGGGCGCTGTAAACGCTTTTGCGCTTAACCTTACACAAGGATGTAGGGGGGTGCCCAATAAAAAAAAATACATAAAAAAATAAGACGCTGGATTATGTGTAATAAGTTTACCCTAAACTTTGATAAAACTCATTACAGTACATTAAGTTCTCTTGAGAGACTTGGTTCTGCTGTGCTTTGGGTATAAAAATCTTAATCGAAAAGAAAATACGAAGTTCCTTGGCTTTCTGACAATATTATAATCACGTAAATTTTAATAAATACAGCTAGGAGCAGGAACCGCGTTTATATACTTTCTCCTCTTCGCCACTGATACGCCTTTTAGCCGCTTGGGCAGTGGGTCTCAATCTCTGTTAGGCACTGTTGGCAAGTACTGGACACGTACTTGCTCCAACACTTGCAGGTACAGATATTTTGGCTGCTAGCCAGTGACAGGTCATATAATTGTACCAAATTAAGAACTCGTTATATTTCACAAAGGGGATTCGTGGTTCAAGAGTGTGGGGAACGGGTTGTTTTGTTCACACTCAGGATGGGATGGAGAAAGGAAACTCACAATGCGCTCTCTGTATACATATTGTATTGGATGTACAGTGCAGCTTGGTGCTGGGAAGTGGCAGCGTGGTTACAAGCGTGATGTAGAGAGAGCTGGTTGGTGAGGGTGCTCAGAGGAGGACAGCTTGTGGATCGCCATGGTCGCCGGCGGGAGCGAGGACCGCCAGGCAGCGGCGGAGGAGGAGGTGTTGCTTGCTGGTTGGTGTAGGTAGAAAAGAGAGGTAGGTCACCACGAGGTCAGGTCTTATATAGCGGAGGTAGGCGTGGCTTAATAGTTGACCTCCGTCATGTAAGGCGGCGCTGGTTGACCTAGACCACGAGGGGTGGGCTACTCAACGACAAGCAGCGGTTGTAGGGGAGGAACCCACTACAAGAGCTCGGGTTTGAGGGGCAGGTGCAGGATTCATGGTTGTCGGGTTCAGGTACTATGAACCAACTGCAGTTGTTGTTATTGTTATAATGTTATCACTGCACTTCAACAATGAAGGTCTTTAAGCGCATAAAAATGTTAGTAATACTCTAGTCCAACAAAATTAAAAGTTATAAAAGCCGCGTCCAGTGAGGTGTTACAGCATAGATGGCGCCACTTGTTTGTTTACCAAGTTTCGCGGGAAAAAGCTGAGTGACTTAGCTGTGAGGATGGTGCAGAAGACCATACTGTAAGTGTATCTCAGTGTTAGTGCCTTAGCTGTGAGGATGGTGCAGAAGACCATACTGTAAGTGTATCTCAGTGTTAGTGACTTAGCTGTGAGGATGGTGCAGAAGACCATACTGTAAGTGTATCTCAGTGTTAGTGACTTAGCTGTGAGGATGGTGCAGAAGACCATACTGTAAGTGTATCTCAGTGTTAGTGACTTAGCTGTGAGGATGGTGCAGAAGACCATACTGTAAGTGTATCTCAGTGTTAGTGACTTAGCTGTGAGGATGGTGCAGAAGACCATACTGTAAGTGTATCTCAGTGTTAGTGACTTAGCTGTGAGGATGGTGCAGAAGACCATACTGTAAGTGTATCTCAGTGTTAGTGACTTAGCTGTGAGGATGGTGCAGAAGACCATACTGTAAGTGTATCTCAGTGTTAGTGACTTAGCTGTGAGGATGGTGCAGAAGACCATACTGTAAGTGTATCTCAGTGTTAGTGACTTAGCTGTGAGGATGGTGCAGAAGACCATACTGTAAGTGTATCTCAGTGTTAGTGACTTAGCTGTGAGGATGGTGCAGAAGACCATACTGTAAGTGTATCTCAGTGTTAGTGACTTAGCTGTGAGGATGGTGCAGAAGACCATACTGTAAGTGTATCTCAGTGTTAGTGACTTAGCTGTGAGGATGGTGCAGAAGACCATACTGTAAGTGTATCTCAGTGTTAGTGACTTAGCTGTGAGGATGGTGCAGAAGACCATACTGTAAGTGTATCTCAGTGTTAGTGACTTAGCTGTGAGGATGGTGCAGAAGACCATACTGTAAGTGTATCTCAGTGTTAGTGACTTAGCTGTGAGGATGGTGCAGAAGACCATACTGTAAGTGTATCTCAGTGTTAGTGACTTAGCTGTGAGGATGGTGCAGAAGACAATACTGTAAGTGTATCTCAGTGTTAGTGACTTAGTGTATCTCAGTGTTAGTGACTTAGCTGTGAGGATGGTGCAGAAGACCATACTGTAAGTGTATCTCAGTGTTAGTGACTTAGCTGTGAGGATGGTGCAGAAGACCATACTGTAAGTGTATCTCAGTGTTAGTGACTTAGCTGTGAGGATGGTGCAGAAGACCATACTGTAAGTGTATCTCAGTGTTAGTGACTTAGCTGTGAGGATGGTGCAGAAGACCATACTGTAAGTGTATGGTGCAGAAGACCATACTGTAAGTGTATCTCAGTGTTAGTGACTTAGCTGTGAGGATGGTGCAGAAGACCATAGTGTATCTCAGTGTTAGTGACTTAGCTGTGAGGATGGTGCAGAAGACCATACTGTAAGTGTATCTCAGTGTTAGTGACTTAGCTGTGAGGATGGTGCAGAAGACCATACTGTAAGTGTATCTCAGTGTTAGTGACTTAGCTGTGAGGATGGTGCAGAAGACAATACTGTAAGTGTATCTCAGTGTTAGTGACTTAGCTGTGAGGATGGTGCAGAAGACAATACTGTAAGTGTATCTCAGTGTTAGTGACTTAGCTGTGAGGATGGTGCAGAAGACCATACTGTAAGTGTATCTCAGTGTTAGCATCTTGTATTCCAGAACTGATAATAAGAACGCCGTCAAGTGTAGTTAGTCAACAGTTATATCTGAAAAAGAAAAGCTCAAGTTCTTGGGTGATAGGGAATGTTCTTGGGTTCAAATCTAGGTATGGGCTTAATGTAAGTTACAACTTTGACAAACTAGCAAGTATCTGTATATAGAAAAGCATAAACCGGTGAATTGCTGATTAAATGATGGGTTCGTCGAGTTAAGTTATATGCTGGGGTTAATGTTAATGGTGGAGGAGACGGTTAACACCAGGAGTTTATAGATTGGAGCGAAAATTCCAGAGATGTTATTTGCATGGTTCTAACTAACTAAATGCACAAGATTAATACTGGCAACCATTTGCGAATACATGTGTATTGGTACAGCAGCCTTATGCGGTCCGACTAATTACCCACATGTACCCAAATATAGCCGGAATGAAGTCAAATAATGGTCCTAGATGAATAAATCGGACTGCCAATCACTTCTCGACTAGTATTTGGTGTCAGAAAGTCACAAAAAATTGGTAAACTTAATTTAATCTGAGTTGGGTTAGGTTAGGTTAGGTACATGCACTTGATCTATTAACTCAGATTAAATTAAGTTTCCCAATTTTTTGTGACTTCGTGACACCAAATACTAGTCGAGGTTAGGTTAGGTTAGGTACATGCACTCGATCTATTAACTCAGATTAAATTAAGTTTACCAATTTTTTGTGACTTTGTGACACCAAATACTAGTCGAGAAGTGATTCACAGTCCGATTTATTCATCTAGGACCATTATTTGACTTCATTGCGACTACATTTGGGTAATTCCTCGCTCCGTCGGTACATGCACGCGATCTATTAACTCAGATTAAAGTAAGTTTTCCAATTTTTTGTGACTTTCTGACACCATATACTCGTCGAGAAGTGATTGGCAGTCCGATTTATTCATCTAGGACCATTATTTGACTTCATTCCGGCTATATTTGGGTACATTTGGGTAATTAGTCGGACCCGCCTTATGGGTTAATATTCCTTTTTATCTCAATGGATATTTCCGATTTTTTACCATTATCACTAACATAGGATTCTTTTTTAGATTAAGTTAAGTCAATTAAAGAACACCAAAATGAAAATTTACCCCCAAAAAATGTCTTAATAGACATACTTTATTGTCTATTGGTACAGCAGCCTAATGCTAACCTAACCTAACCTAACCGTACCGCATTTTGCTCATGTGTGATTCTCTCATACCATTAACCACACAGTCCGTCAATATGGCTGCTGCACCTGCATCCAGTATGATAAGAAAATCAATACGAAAATGCACAGAACCTAACGTAACCTGACCTAATGGTAAATTTGTATAAATTGCCTCCAACCGAATCTCAAGAATTTTATCTTTGCAATCAATAGTTCAGCAACTGGAGATGTGAAATTGCCATAATTTATTTCCTCTCCTACAAAGCACTTAGATGTTAAATTTCTGCCATAAGACGTTTATCACTTTAAAGGAAAAAGTTGTGTATCGTTTATATTATGAACTATCATCCAAACAACATCTTTGGAAAAAATGAACCATTTGTTTAAATTCCTTCTGGTGTTAACAATCTCCTCCACTATTACGGGTTGATAATTGAACATTGTTCAGAGGTTGGTGATACTGTATTTAAGAAGAGCACAGAATCAAGAATTGTACAAAGGTGCTTCAGATTTTGTCACAATAACCCTCTGGTACTCTTGGCCAGGGTCAGAAATATCTCCCTCTCTCACATTCTTTTGACGCAGGTTGCGTTGAGAACAGGAACGGTTTTTCCATTTTATTAAACATTGGGTAGAACGATCCAGACCAAATTGCACCCCAAGAGATGCATCTGCCAGCCCACAAGGCTAGTGGGAGGAACTTGGTGGTTGATGGGGCCAATCCACTGTTCCTGCATTTCAGCTTATGGGGGGGGCTCTCAGTGTGAGTTATGGCTGGCTGAGCAGGAGAAGATTCACCAGCATAGCAGTGCTTAGCGATGCAATTTGCATCAAAAGACCATATGAGGGTTAATACCAGTAGATGATCTTTTGTGGGCTCAATTGTCATCATTATACTTTTGTTATTGTCAAACTAAATTAATGTCTTTTCTTTCCTACAGGTCATTTTTCTCGGCCCCTAAGGTGAAAAAGCCAGATGAAGGAGCATCTGGAGGAAGCTCACAAGGAGAAAATAAAAATACAAAGTTAGTTTTAAACTTTTATTTCTACATTGTATTGTATTATGAGCTCCTGTACTTTTGATTTTAAAGAGTTATGGAAGATAATAACTTAGACAATACTTTACTTGGCTTGAGTGTACAATAAAGACTTCAGTATGATATGTACTGTACTGAATAAAGAGCTTCTGTACACAATATATGTGGTATATAATTGAAATGGAGGAAATATTTACTGGAAATTGTGCATGTCATTTTATGCTCTGAATTTTAGTTTTTAAATTATCAGTCAGTCACAATTTATGTAATTTGAGTACTGTATATAAATGCTGTAGGTGTTTGTTTGTAATCTCACCATTTGACCGTCTTGTTGAGAGGCATTAGAGATAAGAGGGAACCAGACTTCATGGTTCCTCTTATTGTTATGTTGTTGATTGGCAATACATTCAATAATGTCATGAAAAAGTAAGGAATAAAATTTAGGTAAACCAGCTACCTGGAATCCATGTGATTGCATATTCCGGCAGTTACTTTTTTCTTCATAATATGTGTTGATAAACGGTTGTCATAATAAAAAAATTTTTGCTGTAAAATTCAAGTGATCATGAACTATTCTCTCATACCTCTATTGTGAGTGATTGAGCAGAAGTTTATAATGTTTTCCTGTTAGTATCATCTAATGTTCCATCCTTACAGGAACGACTATACAGAGGAAGACGATTCTCCTGTGAAAAAAACGCCTCGTCATAAAGCCCGGGTAATTGAGAGCGATAGCGAGGAGGAGGGGGAACAAGTTCCCTCTACAAGGTATGTACTGTAAAGCATATTTCATTGTGACATAAAAAATGTTTAGTGGCAATGTGTGCTGTAAGGAATAGTGAAAAAGATGGACCATTATGTGAGTGAGATGGTCGTATTACTTAACTTTGCCCTCTTTAACACCGATTAGCTTACTAGCTGTTTAGGGGGTCAGTCACGAGTGCGAGATTCATCAGCCAATCATAGGCAGCCCATGCACTCACATGACAGTTAGTAGCCATTTGTAGCTCATGAGCACTCTGAGCTTACCCACCCATGCAAATTCGTTCCCATGCCCGGAATAGAGACATTTTTCTCATAATTTTTCGGAATACTAAAATATAAAATAAATTCGGGTAATGGGGAGTTCCAGGATTAAAGAATCTGGCTAACAGAGAGATTACTGTAATTTTTTTTTATTTTTTTTTATTTTTTTATTGGGCACTCCCCTACATCCTTGTGTAAGGTGAAGCACAGAAGCGTTTACAGTGCCCAACAGGGAAGCATGCTAAGTTCATGCTTGCCTTTATGTCTCATGAGTTAAGGGCGTAGAAGCCTGAAGAGTCAAGGGCATAGAATCCTGAAGAGTCAATGGTTTTTATGTCATCAAGTTATTGGAAGCTCCAACAACTTGTCCCTGAATACGAATTCGCAACTTTCGATTTACACCAGGTACCTACTTTACTGCTAGGTGAACAGGGACTAATGGGGGCTAGGAAGTATGTCCAAACAACTTCCACCGGCCCGGGAATCGAACCCGTGACATCTCGCTTGCGAAGGCAAGAGCGGTACCACTCTACCACCAGCACCCCCATTACTGTAATGTAATTTATGTTTTATGGCATTAGCTTCTACCTTTCTGGCATATACTGATCATTCTATGGGTTTTAATGCTTCTACCTCTCCCTCTACACATCCATTAAAGTTTATCCTTCTTCATAAAATAATAATATTTTTAATGCCCATCTTTCTGTATTAATTTAGTGAAAATTGCATGTCACTGAATGCCAAAAATAAATAAGAAAATAAGATGATCTAGATTATTTACTGTACTTTATGTACTGTATATTGATATACCTGGTAGTTATACTGTACTGTACTCTGTGATTTAGTTAGTGATTCAGTGATATCCTGTTCAGTTTACACATCCCCCCCCCCCTTCCCATTATTTTTAACCTCTGTGTTTTGTTCCAGTTCTTCACCTCATAAATCTGATGAAGAAAAAGAAAATATGACCAAGACCAGCCAAGAGACAAGCACAAACAAGGAGGAGGAGAATGTGAAGGATCAGAGTACAAAACAATCCAACGGTAGTCCTTCTACAAAGAAAGATGTTAATACTAAGAAAAAAAAGACTGCCATGAAGAAAAGTCTTACAACAAAGAAGGGAGTAAATGCAAACAAAGAAAAGAAGAAACAAACAAAACGAAAGAAGATCCCAGTCCCAAGACCCAGCCAAAAGAAGAACAAGGTTGAAGATGAGAACAAGAACTTGGAGGAGACGGAGTTAAAAGAATCAGATGACGAGGCCCGGGACACAGATACAAAAGATGATAAGAGTACAGGGTCAGAAAAGAACTCGGCAGCAGAAGACGAAGAAGAGATGGAGACGGAAGGTAGTGATGAAGATACAAAGACAGACAATAAAATGCAGGAAGACCAAGAAGATGAGATAAAGGAAGATGCTAGTACAGAAAAGAAAGAAAATGAAATGAAGGAAAGTAAGAATGAACCAACTCCTGGTTCATCAAAGTTCAGTACTGTTACCACCCCAGAGAAATCATCCACTTCATCGTTGAAGAGGTCTCCGGGATTCACACCAGAAACTGTTCCACCCATCAGAAAAACAGGTAAGTTTGACTCTGCATGAAATTTGCTTGAGGATTAATTCAGTTCTTTAAGCTTTCGAATGATAAATGTTCTGTTAAAGTTGTTTTGGTGTATAAGCTTGAGTATCAACCTACACATTCAGGATGGTATTTTCTTGAAGTTTTGTGTAGATATTATTGGAATATGTAGTTGCTCCATAGTGATGAAAGGTCTCTTGAAATTATTTAAAATAAATCCTTTCTTAATATTTCAGCTCGTAAACAGATGAAACGTAAGAGTGACAGTCTGGAGAGTAAACAAACAGAGATGGTAAAGAGGCTGAAAGGAGACAATGAGACATCCAGTACATCAAACAAGGAAGGCACTGGAGATGAGGACTCGGAATTGGAGAAAGATGAGGAGGAGAACTTAGAGAACAAAAAACAAAAGGATGTAAAAGAATCAATGGAGGTTGACAATTGTGATGATGCTGTTGAAAATAAAGAGAGTCCAGTCAAAACTAAAGAGAAGGCCGCACAGGGCAGGCTTAAACCCAAAGCTATCCACAGTTTTTTTGGTAAGTATCATTTTCTGACTGCCAAAAAAGGACACTTCAATGCTCTCTTCACTGTGCCTTCTCCAGAGTCCTCAAGTTTCAATGCATAACCACACTGTTTATTCATGCTCTTGTTCTTATCCTGAATTGGTAACAAAACGTATGGACTAAGCTGCCCGTCTCGTTCCTGCCCAGCACTTTCAGCTTATCAGTAAATAATGAACTTCTGTATTTTTCTCTTGGTTTGATGATGAGAAGAGAATGAGGAAGATGAAAATGTAGATTTTCATTATGTAAAGCACCAGTAAGTGAGGTTGGAGTGTCTGTGTGGGTAACATACAGGAAGTCAGCAGTGATAGAATGGATGCATGTTACCTTAAGTCACTTTGAATGGTGATGTGGCAACCATCTTGTACTGTAATTGGCATTATTTACAAGTGAAATAACTTTAAATTTTAAATATCCTGTTGTATTATTTTAACAGCTCCCAGACCAGCAAAACAAAATGATACATCCCTGACCACTAAGAGTTGTGTGGAGGAGGACGAGGCATCAGAAGAAGAAAATGACTCGTCTCCACGGAAGAAAGATAAGTCTCAAAAGAATGAGTCGTCACCTGGCAAAGATTCCTCAAAAGCTTCAAGTATGGCAAAGAAACCGGTGATAAATCCCTTTGCTCCCAAGCCTGCTGGTGCTGATGATATGGGTGCCAGCTATAACCCGGCCAAGAGTAAATATCATCCAATCACAGATGCCTTCTGGAAACGCAATGAAAAGTAAGAGTCACTGTTTTTTGTAATTTTTGTAGTTTATTGTAATTTAATGTACAAAACCTCTACAAAGAGAATATCTCATGGTTCTTGGTACTGTACATTATTTGAGTGGAGTGGTTGGGGGTGAATAAAGAAGAGAATACTGACAATCCCCAATTTTCAAAGATCCAGTTTACAAAAGTTTAAAGTTATGAGAAAATCCCAAGTTTTGATTTATGTAAATAAAAAAATTTCAGAATTATAATCCCCCTCCCCCATAATTTTTCACAGCTTTGGAAGATGTTGAGGTGCTGACACAGGCAACTCAGGGTTTCCCATACTGGACGTGGTCAGTTTATAAAGATACAGTACTGTACAGTACGGTAGTTAAATTATTAGCCTATACAGTATTGTAATTATCACCCAAAAATATTAATTAAAAACATGTTTTTGGGGGTGCATTTTCCTTATAGCCATCTATGTATCTTCGAGTTTATAATGGGAGACCTTGGTAAAATGTTTTTATATTTCCAGAAAATCAGTTTACTAAAGGTTTTCCTGGAATGGACCCCTTTATTAGATCAGAGACTGCCTGTTGGTCATGTCTCTAAAGATAGGTCAAGTGTTATGCCTGTTATGTTGTTGACACTTAAATCCATTTACTGAACCTTTCACTATTTGACAGAGTGCCTTATCTTGCCTTGGCCAAAACAATGGAACTGATTGAGAAGACAAGCGGCCGACTCAAGACAATTGAAATTCTGGCTAATTTATTCCGCTCAGTAATAGTGTTATCACCTGATGACCTCCTGCATTGTGTGTACCTGTGTCTCAACAAAGTGGCTCCTGCTTTTGAAGGTACAGTATTGTTTTTTTGTTTTTTTTCATTCTTTATAAGTTCATTGGAGGAAACCCTATCAGTAAACTGTGTAATAATAGATAGTTAGGATCACCTGAAGAATCCCCACCCCAGCTTCTTTCACCTGAAAAATAAGCATCCTAACACAAACCTAACCTAATACCATCGTCCCAGATAGCATTAGGGTGCTTAGTCTTTGTGATATAATCTGGGGTCGATATTCTTCATGTGTTCTGATAGTTATTTAATTGACTGTATTTCTAGCTTTCAAGAAAACAACTTTGTTTAACAGATTTTTTGTAATTTACCTTTTATTAGGCGTTGAGTTGGGCATCGGAGAGACAATCTTGATGAGCGCCATAGCTCAGGCGTCAGGACGGAGTATGGAGAAGATAAAGCTGGACGCAGAGCAAAAAGGAGATCTTGGAATTGTGGCAGAACAATCACGGTCCAACCAGAGGATAATGTTCCAGCCGGCCAAGTTGACTGTCCGAGCGGTGTTTGACAAGCTGAAAGACATTGCTCTCATGACCGGCAATGCAGTATGTAACTTTTTTGTTGTATTTAAGTTGATGATGTTTTATGTGTGTTTACTTGTATGTTTTAACTTGTAAGGGAGAATGTTTGAGCCTTAAATTAGCTTTACTGGACCTATTTAGCAATATTCTTTACTGATGAGAGAGGAGTACAGTACAGTACTATCAGACTCGGCATAAGAGGTGACTTATTCTTTCATTTTGCTTGCAGTAGAACTTGGAAAATTCATTTTACCACTTTTTTGAGGTACATTACGGGTATACCAATTTTTTATTTACTAACTGTAGTCATAGGTACAATATGTCATGCTGTCAGGTAGCAGCTTACAGACTGCACGAAAAGACTGATTTTAGAAAGCTTTTAATCATTTTATCAATTTGTCTGTCATTGATGGAATTACCAGATCGTTGATACTATTTTTCATCCTTAAATTTGTCAGAGTTTCTAACATATTGCTCTTATTTCAGTCACGAAGCAAGAAAGTAGACAAAGTTAAAGGTATGTTTGTAGCCTGTCGTTTCTCTGAGGCAAGATATCTCATTCGCTCCCTTGGTGGAAAGTTGCGCATTGGCCTGGCCGAGCAGTCTGTACTGCAGGTAAGCAAAACTCAAGTCATTTTGTAATACGCTCAAACCCCTCTAATTTAACAGCCTTGGGGCTCTACCCATGTCAAATTATTGTACCCAGAGTTTCCAAATTATCCTTGTAGGAAGCTTTTTAGATGTCAACAACTGTGATGTGATTTGGACATCGTATATGCTTAAAAGTTCATAAACTCTTCGGGTGGTGATTCACTAAAGACTTACGAGGTCCACAGCTCGATTTAAAATGGCTGACTTTCCTTTGTAAATTATGGTGACTTTTGAGACCTCATAAGCTATTGTAAGGCGGAAATAAGGCTGTTTTCTCTACTATACAACCCATACCAAAACACACACAGCTGCTAGACATACATCACATGTCATTACAGATAGAATAATGATTTGAGTTTTAAGACAATGGTTAACCTGAAGCCAAAACAATCCTCTCTCTCTCGAGAGAGAGATTGTAGAACAGTGTCATCACATTTTTTCTTACAAAATATACTTTTTCTTTGGTTCTTGATTTAATACAATCTGTACTTTTTTTTTTTGCCGCAAAATTATTGAAATGTACCTTACCCTAACATAACCTAACGTAACCTAACATTACCTAACCTAACCTTAACATGTCTTGCCTAACTTAACCTAAACTTACCTTACCGTACTTAACCTAAATTTCCATTTTTATATAGTGCATTCGCAGAGATAGTCAAAGGTTAAAATGCATAATAGTGGTATCCTGTGCTACGTTTATATAGTTTATCATCAACAGATTTATAGATACAGTCGACCCTTATTAATTCGGACTAATAAGGGGGGAAGGGTGTCCGTTTTAGCCGATTGTCCGAATTAACCGATTTAGGGGTTAATATTGCATTATATTTCAAAGTCATTGTTTTCGTCACGATTTTATCCCACTTTCCACTGTAATACGTACGTCATTTCAGCAAAAATATTACATTTCCGTGAATGTATTATATCAAGCACAGTATGAATAGAATATCATTGTAATATAACAGGATTTTAACCGAAAACTAGTTAAAAAAACGAATAACATCTCAAGAACATCGGAAGCTTAGGTAAAGTCTTTTGTTTTCGTCATGTATTTTATCCTATTTTACATTGAAATACATCATGTTTCAGCAAAACTACTACGTATTTATTTCCAAGAATATATTCATTCAGGCGCAGTTTAGGTAAAATATACGTGTGATGTAACAGTTTTTTAACTGGAAACGATTCGAAAAACACGTACCCTCTAGCCCTGTTCAAGGAGAGAACTGGGAGAAGCTGTTTGGTGCTGCAGATGATGACAAGGAAAATGATTTGGATGGATTTTAATGAAAATATTCAGAAATATGGTATCGTAGTATTTATTCAAGTCAATTAGGATAGAATATTATTGTAATACAACAGTTTTTTAACTGAAAACCAATCGAAAAGTGATTATGGTAACATCTTTTGAACGAAAGAAAGCGAAAGTCATTGTTTTCGTCACGATTTTATCCCTTTTTCCACTGTAATACGTACGTCATTTCAGCAAAAATATTACATTTCCATGAATGCATTATATCAAGCACAGTATGAATAGAATACCATTGTAATATAACAGTATTTTAACCAAAAACTATTTAAAAAAACGAGTAACTTCTCTTGAACATCGGAAGGTTAGGTAAAATCTTTTGTTTTCGTCATGTATTTTATCCTATTTTACATTAAAATACATCACGTTTCAGCAAAACTACTTCTATATTTCCGAGAATATATTCATTCAGGCACAGTTAAGGTAAAATATACATGTGATGTAACCGTCTTTTAACTGAAAACGATTCGAAAAACACGTGTGCCGTCTAGCTGATACTCAACAGCTGGTGGTGCGTCATGTGTCGTTGTATACAATAGGAGGTTGAAGTAGATTACCGGGTATTATATTAAGTGTGAAATATCAAAAACGTTTTTATTACCGGTATTTTTTGTAGATCAATGAGAACTGTTATACCGTATATGATATGTTAAGTTAGCCTGTGCTGAGAACTTCAACATAAACTACTGAAAACACGTTGTAAGGTAATTTAGCCTATTGTAAGTTGGTGAGCTTCATTTGCTGAAGGAACTGCACAACTTTTCATTACTAATTGGTACATATTTTACGTTTCCATTGTTTACTGGCAGTAAATGGTAAATATTTTTCATGTCTGAAGCTAAACGTTGCATCTCCCCCTCCCCCCCCCCACTCTAGTGGTGGAGATGTTAAATTTAACCAAAAAGACGCTGGTATTTTATCCCAGCAGTGGGTGGACCAGCATTTTAGCTTAAGGTCCAAGTCGGTAATATTCCTACAAATCTAAAAAAAAAAAAAAAAGTTCGTTCAGATTTTGTCCGAATTATCCGAAATCCGGATTAATGGGGTCCGAATTAACAAGGGTCGACTGTATATTGGAGAAATGATGATAAAAAAAAATTATCTGCAAACGTATTTTTTAAAGTAATTTCAATTTTTCTAAAGAACTTAATTGTTTGCCATGTGCGTTCTGACTTTCTTGGGTTAGGTAGGCAAAGTAAGGTTAGGTTAGGATAAGTAAGGTTAGGTTATGTTATGGGTAAGATACATTTCATTAATTTTGCAGCGAAAAAACATCACTACTGAATGTATCAGATAAAAAACCTATGAACATAATTCTTTTCTAAGAAAAAGTGCTATACCACATAATTTTTACCCCCTTTTCTAATGGTTTGATGAACTTAGATTGAGTTAAGTAATATTTAACTATGAACATTTTGGCTGTAAATCACTTATCCATTACCAAAGAACCTTTGTAGATTACTGTTGGCACACAGGTAGGAGTCATGGGTACTTCTTGGATACTTGGCCAATGGCCTTCTTTCAGATTTTTACTTTGAAACTTGCAGTTTTCAGAAGAAGATGTATATAAGATACCTTTGAAACATTTCACATAAAAACTACTAAGAAGTAAAGGGACAATGAACTAAAATGAAGTTTACCACTTTTATTGTTTTAATAAGTTGGTACACAGGAAAATTTTGTGATAAAAATAAATATTATTTTTTCTTTCCTCCGACTGTACTGAATCACAAGATAAAAAAAAATACGCACTTTACAATAGCCGATAATAATTGATAAAGAAAATACTGTAGCTACCCTAAGATTCTCATTACTGTACATGATTAAAATAACAGTTGCAAGGTAATGGCAAAAGAAAATATAAAAACCTCAAAATAGACAATAATTTATGCATCCAGTAAATCCTCGCTTAATGTCGGGGTTACATTCCTGAAAGCGCGACGTTATATGAAACAACGTTAAGCGGATAAATTTTCCCCTTAAGAGATAGATAAATTACTGGAGTTACGTTCCTGAGCCTTCCCTTTGCCCCATGAAATACTGTACATTGCATGTACAGAAAATCATTGCCATTTCTATAGAAAACAGTGCATGCATATCCAACTATTAAGTTGGTATTGGTACTCACCAATGGGCGGAGGTGGTAGAGCGAGTGTGTGTTGGGTACTGAAGTGCTGGAGGTGGATGGCAGGAGGGTGGTGATTCACTGAGACCCGGCGGGTAGCTCCTCCTCTCTCTCAAAACTGTTTAAAACCTCCATTTTCGTAGCAAGGCTAATGGTCTTACATTGCTTCTTCACAACACTAGCATCAGTAGCACTTGATGGGTGCTTGGAAGACATTTTGAATGGTTACAGTACAGTATTAAGAGCAAAAACACTTAAACACTCACGAACACTATGGAAGCCTAACAAAAACTGGCGTCGCTTGGGGATGCTGTGACGTTCCACGGCCAGATGAGATAGGGTGATGCGCCGTAAAAGGTAGTCCATGACAACGCAAAACGACGTTGGACTGCGTCACTGGGACGTTAAATGAATTTTTGGTCTCTAAAGTTTAGCGACGTAGTACCGAAACAACTTTAATCGGGCCGACGTTAAGCGAGGACTTAGTGTATTTGAATTGTATGTAATAAAAGGAGGTAAAACAAACCTTGCTGAGGCCATCTACTCAAGTTCTTGTAAGGCATTTGTTGCTACCTCTGCACAGAATCTAATTTAACCTAACCTAAATTAACAGTAAATTTATATGGTAATTCTTCCTGATGCAGTTTTACCAATGTGTCAATTTCATCATGCTCGCAACTGGCTAACCTGACCTTCCACCTCCGAGGCTACAATTGGAAAATAAATTACTGTACTCTTCTTCTAAAACAAACATCCCTGAATGGTAACATCACTAATTTAACCAATCATTGCCTCTTCTGGTGCAGTCAGGGGTGGTACACCACTTGGTCCTCCTAAAAAATAAAAACAGATTTTAATATATTACTTGGTAAAGCATACCAATAGTAAACAATTGCTTATCTGAGTGCTTGTATATGCATTATCACAGAGTGCTATTACCTATAAATACATGATTAAAATTACAAAGTGGATCAAGACTGTCATGAAAGTCATTGTAAACTAGGAAGATTGAAAGCCAAGGTTAGGTAAGGCTGCCAAGGTTCTTACCACAGATATGAGAGCAACCTTTATGTGATATCTAATCAGGAGTAGGAAACTATTTAACAACCTAGGTTCCAGCTCATCTAAGGCGTTTATGGTATAATACAGTTGGTTACGTTTGGTGACCATGAGATTTACTGAGAAATTTCGCTTTCAGTAATGACATTGGAAAATGATAAGAAACAAGTGTTTTAACCCATCCAGCAGTGTGTAAAATGTACCATATATCTAGAAATGCAATACAACATAAGGGATATTTGATCAATGTTTTAGCAGTGTACAGCAGTACATAATGTTTTGTTACTTCCAATTACCTATAATATTGGTTGCTCAAAGTGGGCAGGGCTTGAAGAAGAGGGAAAATATGTGGTAAAATACTATAAAGAACACCAAAGAAACCTTTATAAACTTTACCCAATTTCTAAAAATCCTAAAACTGTGAATAACTTAACTTATTCTTCATGTTTTTGGTGCTTACTGTGTTGATATAGTTTTCGTTGTTCAGATAAAGGTGGATGTTGAGGTTATCATAAGTATTCACGAGTTCAACAAGTGCACCCTGCGGGATCTAATTTTGTTATTACATGATTGGTTTACGTCTTCTACCGAGTTATGTATCAGTCGCAGTGATTGGCCAAGAGGAGACACACCACCGCCACCTGTCAGCATTTTAAGAACTATTTATAGAGTTCGTACGATCACCACAGCTCAGTTATGAACCTTTAGTGAATCGAGTTTGCGATATTTCGTATGGACTTCAGAACTCCCGGAACTTACTAACTTCATATCTCGGCAGCGTTAGTGAATCTGGGCCCTGGGTCTTAGTGTCATCACCAAAACTAATTAATTAAAGTGAAGTCCAATTTAGTTTAGAGTGAATTAGATGGGTGTTAGCATACTTGTGTGTATGTTTAAACCCTTTGTTATGATCTTCAAGAATCAGGTGTACAGTGTATGTTTCATAAGACTGAAGAAGTTTTCTGAATATTTGTTTGTTCCAAGCACAATCTTCTTGACATATACAGCTGGGCAGCTTGAATATTGTTCTGATTAAGTAGACTAAATATTAGGAAGGTAGGACTGCAGAATATATTTTTTTACCACCATGTTTTGAAAAAGAATTGTTGACCATAATCCAGGTTGTCGGAAATTTCTTTAATCTATTCTTGTATACAAATAATGTTCTTTTAGATTGTTAAGTATTCATCTCTGTAATGCCGTTGTTGTCAGGCTATAGCTCAGGCATGCTTCTTAACTCCACCTGGCCAAGAGTATCCACCAGAAGTTGCTGATGCAGGGAAGGGTATTCATCCTGATAATTTGAAGACAAAATTAGACAATTATGGATTCATTTTGAAGACAACATATTGGTGAGTATTGAGATATATTGTTTTGTTTGTGGATTCTTGCTGTTTAATGTGATTTTGTGTTGGTCAGTCATCCCTTTGGTAATTACTGTATATGGATGGATCATTTTGAGTGTTGTTTTGCACATGCATTAGTAACATGAAAACTTGAATCAACATGACAACTTTTGATATGCATGCTGAATTAGTAAGAGATCTTGTGAATTGAGTAATAACTAAGGACTCACTTGTATACTGTATATGTAAGTTGAAAATATTAACAACTTTGTGTATTTCTGTTCGATATGTAAGCCCTTGGTTGATGCTTTCTGCACATTTATAGCACTGCTCTCCGTTGTCATTTCGTTTCTTAGACGCTGTTGTACCTTTTGATCTGCTCGACACGAGTCATTCTGGTATTCCTCAGGCACCAATTGAGCACAACTCACCTCCATAGAAGCAGTATCTTGTCTTAATGTATCCTCATGATATTCTTCATAACAGCACATCTCTCCTTATCAGCCTTAATAATGCTTTATAAATTTTGCAGTGAATTCCCATCCTATGATGAGATCATCCCAATTCTCTTGAATGAAGGACTTGAGGAACTCCCAAATAGATGTCAGTTGACACCAGGCATTCCACTGAAGCCCATGTTGGCACACCCGACCCCTGGGGTGTCAGAAGTTCTGAAACGTTTTGAAAATGCCAAGTTCACCTGTGAATATAAATATGATGGAGAAAGGGCGCAAGTAAGATTTTCTGTTCAATTTATAGCTTTTAGGCTCAACACTATATGAGACTATCAGTTGGTCATTGGATTTGAGTAATATTTTGTGATCACACTTGGGTTTCATTCTAGGTTTAGTATGAAATTACTTGTAAAGAAGTTTGCAGCCTTAGTCATTGATGCCAAGCTCTGTGACTAAGCCAGCTGAGACCTACAAGTTTATATCAAACACAGAGTGAAATTTTATTATGAAATTAGCTACCATAAATAGTACATCTTAATTCTTCTTGAACAGACATGGGAAATTTCACATAAAAAGGACATCTCTCTCTTTCACTTAGAAAAACTACATAGGTATTAATTAAACCTTAAAACATTGGATGAAAAATATTGGGCAAATTTTTTAGTCATTACTCAATCGGATAAACTTGTCTCTTCCATTTCAAGCAGTGATAGGAACCTCAATGGCAATAAGCAAAATACTATTGAAGAATTCTCTATAATTTTTGCCAAACACATTAAGCATTTGTTTATCTGTAATATTAAAGAATCAGATTTCAACAAGTGGGCTTCATCACTGCAGAAATTTTACATATTGATCTTTATTTCACTGTATTAAGAACATAAGAATGGAGGAAACTGCAGCGGGCCTATTGGCCCATACTGGGCAGTCCCATTTATACCCAACCCCTATTGCTCATATAAGCATCCAACCTATGTTTGAAGCTATTCAGCGTATTCGAGTTAATGATGATATTTGGTAACTTGTTCCATTCATCCACTACTCTGTTTCCAAACCAGTGTTTACCTACTTCACGCCTAAATCTAAATTTGTCTATTTTAAAACCATTGTTACGAGTTCGCTCCTGATTGGATAGTTTGAGTACCTTTGTAATATCCCCTTTGTTTAGCCCTGACTTCCACTTATACAGTGGTCCCTCGGTTAACGAGCGCCTGGTTTAACAAGATTTCGGTTAATGAGTTACCTTCCATAAGATTAATGAGTTTCTTACGAGCCGACCTCCACATGTTTTAGCTTGCATTTGGCGGTCCACCAGCTGTAGTATTAGTCCGCCAATACAGTAATCGGTTCTAGGGCTTAAATTCCTTACCCTTTTAGTAAATATCAAGAAGTTTATACTCTTCCATAATTTTAAAAGTTTAATATTAAATTGTTTAGTCATTTTAACAATTATTGAACATAATTGAAGGTAGGGTCACTAGTTTGTGGCACGCCATCCAGCCTGCCAACACAGCATACAGGCGTCAGTCTTTTTGTCTTTTCAGTGGAGGTAACATCCTGCTTGAGACTCTTCAACTAAACGCTTTTTTTCTGTGTTTACAAGCAAATTATTGGTCATTTTGAAGTTTATTTTACATATTGACAATATATAATGCAATGCAGTGTTGATTTAAAGAAAATAATCGTGAATTACACCAAGAGAACTAAAATTTTATGGGTGAAATGACACCATGGGGTGACTTCTCTTCCACCTCAATGCCTTTTCTTCTCCCTTCTCCACCCCCATTCTAATCCCCATCATCATCCAGGAGCCTTCTACATACACACATCAAAGTAAGTGTACCTTTCTACCTTTTTTGTTGAATTTAGGCAATTTTCGGTGAGCTGGAACCAATTACCCAAAAACCCATTGAAACAATGGTTTCGGTTAACGAGTTTTTCGGTTAACGAGCAACCTTCTAGAATGGATTGTGCTCGTTAACCGAGGGACCATTGTACACCTCTATCAGGTCGCCCCTCGCTCTACGTCTCTCGAGGGAGTGCAAATTAAGATGCTTTAACCTGTCTCTCTACTCAAGGTTCCTAATGCCCGGGATTAGTCTTGTCATTCTCCTCTGAATTCTTTCCAAGAATTCTATATCCATTCTGTAATACAGTGACCAGAACTGAACTGCGTAATCCAGGTGTGGTCTCACAAGCGCAAGATACAGTTTTAGGATGACCTCACTAGTCTTGTAACTAACACTCCTTTGTATGAACCCAAGTACTTTATTAGCCTTATTACTGAGAATCCATCTTTGTAGCTATTGTGATCATTACAGATCCATCTTAAAGAGGACGGTACAGTAAATATTTACAGCAGGAACCAGGAGGACAACACCTCCAAGTATCCTGACATCATTGCACGACTCAAAGGTGCACTCGGGGAGGAAGTGAAATCTTGTGTTATTGATTCAGAAGCTGTAGCGTGGGATCGTGAGAAAAAACAGATCCTTCCCTTCCAAATACTTAGCACACGGAGAAGAAAAGTAAGTATGGTACAGTACTTATATTTATTGTCATAGAATTAAATAATTTTTATATTCCTCTTATTAGTGGATAACCTCATATATTAGGCATAGTTTTACTATTATTTTTTTAGTTAGCTCTTATATCCTAATCTATCTCCTGTTGCTTCAAGTGTTTTTTGGGTTTTTTCTGAGGTCTGGATACTCAGCGTTGAGTTATTAGATGTTGATTACAACCAATAATTTATCGCTGAACATTGTCCGCTAAGAATTTCAATTGGCTGTTGAGAAAGGTATGCTGGGACATACGTTAGGTGAGGGATTAACTTCAGTTTTATGTTTTTCAGAATGCCAGTGAAAGTGAGATTAAAGTACAAGTGTGTGTGTTTCCATTTGACTTGCTCTACTTGAATGGTAAGCCTCTAGTGCGCGAACCTTTTGAGCAGCGTAGAGCTCTTTTAAGAGAGCATTTCAAAGAGGTCGAAGGAGAGTTTGTCTTTGCCAAAAGCATGGACTCCACAAACACTGAAGATATTGAAGAGTTCCTGGAGGAATCTATTAAAGGTGAGCATTGTAGTTTGTGAGAAAAAATTTACTCATGAGAACATATGAATGATCTGTACTCCTGACCATGCATGAGGTGGTCAGATGCACTTTGAAGAGAAAAATTCTTCCAAAGTTTTGTTACCCTCCCTCAGGAAACTGCGAAGGCCTCATGGTCAAGACCCTTGATGTTGATGCCACGTATGAGATATCCAAGCGTTCACGTAATTGGCTGAAACTGAAGAAGGACTACCTTGATGGGGTTTGTTGTGCTCAGTCTCTATCTCTGATAAAATTATTTGAAATTTGTATTACATTTTATGGCATTCATTTTATCAGCTTGAAACCAGCATTACTAATTTTATCTTTGGAATTGCCATTTTCCAGGTGGGAGATACAATAGATGTTGTGGTACTGGGAGGCTACATGGGAAAGGGCAAACGTGCAGGCCACTACGGAGGTTTCCTCTTGGCATGTTATGATCCAGATAATGAAGAATATCAGACACTTTGCAGGGTAAGCTACGTAGGATAGCCAAAGAGGCATCTCCTTTTTTTTATGTTAGTGTAGAAGGAGTTGCCAGGTAAGATATCTCATTTTGTATGGCGACATAGATGTTCTCATACTGGGCTGGCAGTCCATTGGTCTTGGGCTTTACTCTCAATTAAATAGATCATTGTATATATGTATGTATGTATCATAGTTGCAGATGATTAGACTTATTTTTTTACAGATTGGGACTGGCTTCACTGATGAAGAACTACAGACACACTCGGCATTCTTCAAGGATCATATTATAGAAAAACCAAAATCTTACTATCGGTGAGTCATCATACACATTTAAATCTGTTTATACAGATATATTTGTCAATTTTAGTTGATAATGTATTTATTTATTTATTCATCACGATTAGGAAGCTTCGAACTAAGGTTGTTAAGTTCAAAACTTTTCATTCCATCCTAATTTTCTTGGATTAAGGACATCATACTAGTATAGCCCTGCCTAGTGCCCAGTAGTTCATATTAGGCCTCCAGAATATACCTAGTTAAATACCAGTGGCTCATCCCATCTTCCAAAACAGACCAGTGACGCCACGAGTCTATTGTTTAACATCATAGTTTGTTATTTTTTTTAAAGCATATTTACTCACTTATTCCATGTCTATGTCCAGCATCATCATCATATCTGTGTCATAACTCAAGAAAATATTGATGGATGTTAACCAAACTTTAGTACAAAATGTAGATTCCACACAACGAGGCCTCACACAAGTTTTAATGATCCTTATTTTTGCCATTATTTAGAATTATTGCCCCTTGGTCTCTACTGTGCTGTCATCTCTACACCTACACTTGCATAATTTCACCTCGCTGTATAGTGTTACCTTAGGTTGTTCTTGCCTCAGCTAGATATTGTTATTGATGAAGTGCAGTATAAGTCAATCATAAAAGAGTTAAATAATTTACTTAGATTGTGGTATAGAGACTTATGGAATTTGTGTTTATATATTTAGGGAAATGAGTTTAGGAAATATTTTATTGATAATGAAATTCAACTGTTCAGCATGACATTAGTTTTAAACTGTGATTTTACAGGTATGAGAACAGTGTAGCTCCTGATCAGTGGTTTGACGCTGTACAAGTGTGGGAGATCAAGTGTGCTGATCTCTCTATATCACCGGTTCATAAGGCTGCTGCAGGAATCGTAAGTTGCCAATATAGTACAGTACTAAATTTTGGGAGATCACCTAGAGATTAATCACCCTAGTGTTAATCTAACCAAATCAAACCCAATCTAACCTAACTCCTCCCAGGTGGCATTAAAGTTTTCAATAAGGTGAAATAAGCTAGGGTGTCTACTGTTGCGGTGATCACTATTATTTTTAACTCGACGATAAGAATGTAACTTTTTCTCAAGATATTCTACACATGTCTCCTCCACTTAACCATCCATCTTGCTGTCAGAACTCTTGCAAGCTGTATGGATTTAATTCATGTATCCTTTGAGTAGTGTTTTACCTAGTGTGTCGCTTTCAGGTTGATCGCGAGAAAGGTATATCTTTGAGGTTCCCAAGATTCTTGCGTATCAGGGAGGATAAGGTGCCAGAGGACGCCACCAGTGCATCACAAGTAAGTTTAAAAGTGGATACACAGTAGACTATCTTTTATTTATTTATTTATTTATTTGTAATGCAGTTCTTCAGGTAGTAAAGATCTGGATTTTCTGAGATGTAAGTTCAGGTCTTTGTCCAGGAAGGGTTAAAGTGTGTCAGTGTATGTGGTGCTGTTGAGTTTGTTGTTGTCATGCCCAATCCCCTCCAGAAGAATCTTTGAGACTCTTACTTATCAGCAATATTATAAGACATATACAGTACAATGTTTGCTCTACTTGATGTTTATAATGATAAACAGCAGGTGGAGAAAATGTGAAAATTTCTACAAAGATCTTTCTTTTAGAAAAAGGTACAGGTAAGATTTTTTGTACCTTATAATTACTCGCATTACTGTATTACTTTTTATATGTGGTGCAACTTTGAAGTTCCAGAAATCGTATATTCAAGAGTGTCTGAAATTTTTTACCCATGAAAAGTTGTATAAAAAGAGATTCCGGTTATAAAAAAAAATGTACTTGTTGACAGCAAACAACACAGTCCTAAAGGTCATGCCGCTTGTTCTCTTTGAAATGTGTTATTGAATATCTACTTTGCAGATTCATACAGTTTATTGTATTTTTCTATAAAGATACGTTTTAGTTAAAGATTGCAGTGGTGTACTGTATGTCAATCTTTGTAAGCCAGCCATGTCATTTGCTTGTTATTTTTTTTTATCTAACGTCACAAGTAAGAATGAAAATGAAATGAATGTAAAGTTCTGTTATTGAAAAATTATGTTGTTGGTACAGTAAAAGAAGTTGACCTAATGGTAACTTGTGGATGTGTGACCAAGGCACCAAAGACGTCTCAGTGAGTGAGTGAAGCATTAGCCTAGCATTGGAATTTCCTACTTTCAGTTAATGATACACAAAGAACATTCACTTTACAAGAATAATGTAAGAAGAAAGTTAGTTTTTACTTGTAAAGTGAAGTAGGTTTACAGTATGCTGAGGTCCTGAAAGCAAGGTAAGCTTACACCATTTTATGATGACGTATGACACCAGCCCAACCAGTTCTTGTCTAATTTAACAAAAGTAGTGTACAATTTCTAGGACAGATTAGGTTTGGTTGGTTCATTTTGTGTTGTAATAACTGGTTTATGCCTGCCTTGTTTACAGGACTGTGGCCATTTTAGTAAGCATCCCACACTATGGAAGAGATACAGTCTTGAAAAATTCTCTGCAACGTGAAATTCCATAATGCAAAACCAAATTTTCCATTGAAACCCAGTATTCTTTTGTTTATCTGTACAGGTATTAGGATTTCAACTGAAGGATTACTGTATTTTTTATAGCATACTAATCTGAAGTTACTTGTGCAGTGTCTCTGAAATTTAACTTAATCATTATTTTTTTTTTTAATTGTCTCAAATATTTGTGGGCTTTGTGAAAGTAAACAAAAATTTTTACTTTTCAGATTGCTGATCTCTACAATAGTCAAGATCAAATAAAGAATAAAAAGTCATCAGGAAAAACTGTAGAGGAAGATTTTTATTAAGAAGATCAATGCAAGGAGAGATTAGGTATTAATTTAAAACTGTTTCAGTCCAGTTTGGAGAAGAAAAAAACCTGTGACTTTTAAGCTGAAATTTTGAGATATTATAGATATTAAGGTTCTGACGCAATGTTCATCATTGCCCACACTTGTAAACATGGTTACCTGATGGTGTGAGTCTCAGCTGTGTCATATAGAATAAGTAATATCCATGGAGCAATGCAAACATATATAAGAATTGTTTTATTGCTTATTTAAATTACAATAATTACAGGAATTTAGTTAATTCTTATGCAGTAAACCCTCCCAACACCGGACTAATTTGCGCAAGCTCTGTCCGTTATTGGGAGGATTCTGTTAATGGGAGGGGTTTCTTTTTTACTCCATTCCAACTGTCAAGCACATATCTTTTATGTCAATAAATATTGAACAGAACTGTATATAGAAATTCATCTTATATTGAAATACAACCTGTACTTATTTTATAGAATAACTTGGAACCAAGCACATTCTCTTAAGTTTATTTTTTTCTCAAGAATCGGTATGAGTAAAAGAATAATTTATTTTTTCTTTTATTTGGATACTGTACAGGTATTATCTTTTGGTAAGTAATGTGGGTGTTATTTCTGCAGAAACAATATGTATGCCTGAAAATGAACTTAGAGCACTATAATTGCACGGTTATTTAAAATATTTTGGTTGAATTGCTCCTTACCTAGAAGCCATGTAGGCATGCAGGGAGTACTGTACAAAGGTTTTCATAATGTGCCTTGGCAGGACACATACTTAGCACTAATATATTTAGACAGCATTACTCCCTCATACAAGACCTTGTCCTTCCTGGTGTTTGTTTGTTTATTTATATGGTACAGTCTGTGTGTCAGATCGGTCAGTCTGTATAATACCTGTGAGAATGTTCCATTTCATGTTGCTTATAGGTTAGGTTAGGTTAGGTTATTCAACTGAGAACTGCAAACATTTCATTAAACTTTGCACTGAACTTAACCTGATCTAATGTAACCTCATCTACTGTATACAGGTACTTCTCTATTCACAAGTGTTTAGTTTATGCCATTTTTAGAATAAAATGAGGTCATTTACTCTTTTTTTTAATTTATGTGGGTTAATGTTTGGAATAACATGACCATTGACAAACATCATCATTGGGCTGGCAGCACAGTGGTGTCGCATTGTCAAACACTCATAATTTACAAGTGCATGCTGGCTACTGCAGTGTTTATGTACAAAAAAAAAAGGAAATATAATTTCATTGCTCTAATGTGTTAGATTATTTGAGTACAGTATTACCCCGCCTAACGCGGTTTCACTTAACGCGTTTTATCATATACGCGGTGCCTCGCCAGAGCTGAACTTTCACTTAACACGGATTTTTTCCACATATACGCGGTGAGTGTCCGGCTCCAGACGCTATTTTTAGATTTGCCCCACCCGCCACCCTGCCTGACTGCCTGTTTTAGCTCATAAAATTCATACAAATTACCCGGCCAGAATATAATTTACATTGCTGGAATTCTTATAATTTGGTGATCATTTTGAATATAAACATCATATATTTTGCATTAAACATACAATTTTTAGATAAAAATTTTTCTCTAGGTAACTATGTTATCTTTTGTGCAAAATATATGACATTTATATTCAAAATATTCCTGGTCTTACAAGGAATCCAGCAATGTCAATTATATTATCCTAACTTTAGTTTGAGGTATTATTTATTAAAATTTAGTGGTTATCCCACACATCTCCTTGGGACGGTTGGTGGGGGGTGGGGGGGAGGGAGGGACCGACCGACCATCTGTTACCCCGTGAAGAATTATTTTTTTTTTTATTAACTGAAGATATTTGTTTTAGCTCATAAAATTCATACAAATTACCCGGTCAGAATATAATTTACATTGCTGGAATTCTTATAATTTGGTGATCATTTTGAATATAAACATCATATATTTTGCATTAAACATACAATTTTTAGATAAAAATTTTTCTCTAGGTAACTATGTTATCTTTTGTGCAAAATATATGACATTTATATTCAAAATATTCCTGGTCTTACAAGGAATCCAGCAATGTCAATTATATTATCCTAACTTTAATCTGAGGTATTATTTAATACTAAATGTTAAAAACTCTGGAAGGGAGGATTGGTGGGGGGTGGGGGGAGGGTTGGGACTGACCGCGCGGTTGGAAGAGGGGGGGAGGCAAGGTGGGGTACTTTGATTGACAGATAGTGTCGTGAAGATTATTTTTTTTTTTATTAACTGAAGATATTTGTTTTAGCTCATAAAATTCATACAAATTACCCGGTCAGAATATAATTTACATTGCTGGAATTCTTATAATTTGGTGATCATTTTGAATATAAACATCATATATTTTGCATTAAACATACAATTTTTAGATAAAAATTTTTCTCTAGGTAACTATGTTATCTTTTGTGCAAAATATATGACATTTATATTCAAAATATTCCTGGTCTTACAAGGAATCCAGCAATGTCAATTGTATTATCCTAACTTTAGTTTGAGGTATTATTTATTAAAATTTAGTGGTTTTCCCCCAAAAATTTCTCTGAGAGGGAAGAGCCAGTGAGTGTAGTGTGAGAAGAGGGGGAGGGAGTTGAGTCCATTATTTGAATGGACATTAACTTGGCGACTGTATTTCTCTATTTCTCTTAAGTATTAATTGTGTGCATGTACCATCATAAAATTAAGATGTTATTTTTACTACAACATAGGTATGTGCCTTCAAAAAGTGGAGTTTGGGGGTCGGGCCGGTTTCTATTGGAATTAATCCCATATGTTCTGTTGTTCACTTAACGCGGATTTCACTTAACACGGGACCCTCTGGGTTTAATTGACCGCGTAAAGTGGGGTACAACTGTATACTTTATTTTATCCTCTTTGCCACTGATCAGCTCATTACCTGCTTGGGCGGTCGGTCACATCTCTGTTATGTACTGGCTCCAGAGTGTATCTGTACCTATGCCAGTGCTGGTCAAGTCTGGTCTTGAAAGAGCTCACACTCAGTGCTGTCACAATACTCTGGCAGAATGTTCCAAGAGTTTATAATTCTCACTTCCAAAAAGTTTACCCTCACAATTTTCTGGACATGTGGCTTCTTCAACCTTGAGCTGTGACCTCTCGTGATGCGGGCATCCGCCAGCTCCAAATATGAACACTCAACTGAGTAGTGCCCTCTGAGATGTTTATAAACTTCAATTAGGTTACCCCTTGCCCGTTTATAGTATAAGCTAAGCAGTTGCAGGTGTTCTAATCTCTCTGGGTAACTGAGATCCTGTAGTGCAGACACCAATCTGGTGGCCTTCCTTTGGATATTTTCAATCAACTGACAATCTCTAGCTTATCTCAGTGACCAGGTGGAGAAGCACCTCACTTTTGAAGTGTTACAAGGGATGGACCATTTAGTTCTGAACAACCTTTTTATAAAACCTATTAGCTTAATTGCTTAATTCACCTTTTTCTCACAATGGCCCGAGAACTTTAGTTTGTTGTCAACATACACACCCAGGTCCTTTTCACATTCGGTCTCTATTAATGCCGTTTCTTTGTCCCACTGGGACATGTGGTATGCCTAATTCCTGTTGGTATGACCTCCAAATGTGTGTCCTTTTACATTTCGTGACATTGAATTTAAACAGCCATTTCTTCGACCACAAAATGGTAAATGAATTATAGCTATGCTTTACAATATGAATATATTTTTAAGACTTAAGCAAATGAAAAGCAATGTTAGTTTTAGATAACTATGTATCATAAACCAATAAATGTGTATTTATATTGCGTACATCATTTACAGAATACTCCCCCCCCCCCCTTTTTTTTTATCCCAAATTAATGAGCTCACCTTAAGAGAAGTTTGTTTGTCTGTTCTGCCACTAAGAAGGGTTGCTGGTATAGGTTAATGATCTGATCTTCATTTATGAGGAAATGCATTAACAATGAGAACTAAGTTTTTGTTTTTAACTCTTGTAAGTTAAGAAGTATTAGGAATTTAGGTATCTTGTACATGCTTATAAATAGTAATATGAATCAGTCATAAACATTAATGTTCAGTGTTGGCCATAACAGCTGTTGAAAGTACTGGAGTTGTGGCCAGGTCATAGACAAGAAGGGTATAAGATGTGACATGAATTTCATGAAGGCATTGGTTAAGGTCCCTCATTCGTGTTTTCTTCATAAGCTTATCAGTTATGAAGAAGCTGTCCACCACTGAGACTCCATAATGGCAGTATGCAGTACACTGCCAGGATTTTAAGTTGTTCAGATGTCCACAAACCAAGCTGAGACAAATAATTTCTTACTGCACATGGAGGACATACTGTACATAATAGCTTACCTGAAAGGGTAGTCACATTTCCAAGTGTGTTCACCTTAAAAAAAAAAAAAAAATTGTTTAGGTATTGGGCAAGTGAAGATGTTATGTTTTGCTACTGAGTCCTCAATACACTACATCTTATAAAGCCACTGGTGCGCCTGCTGTAGCACCGTGTAGTGTCGGTATCAAATAGTCGGATAAAGAGCTAGATATGCTGGTGTGAAGCTCTCGTCCAGGATAAACCTATGTCACCAGAGTACATTATTGTTCCTTAGAATGCCAGTTTAAGGTTTAATTTTATTTTTTAGTAAGACTGAATATTAATGCATGTAAGCAGTGTGAGATTGGGGGAAGGAGCAGCCATGGGGAAGGTGGTGGCGTGGTTTATGTAGGTCCACCTGCATTCACCAGTGCGTGTAAAGTACTGTTAACCTAAGCAGCCAGGGTACTGTTATAGTGACAGAGATGTAGAGAAAAGGTGTACAGTATGTGGTCTTGATTGACCACATATGAAAGCCCAGATACCCTACCGGTTCTAAATTTGTATTTTTGTTGTTGCCATTCCTCATGACTTGCTAAAGGAGGTTGTTGTTTTACTGTTGTTTGCATTTGTTTCAACAACTGTTATAAATAAGGGAACAGTAATATAGGAATAAACTTCTCCCTACAGTAACGTTGTTGGTCGTTGGACGAGTTATTTACCAGATCAACCTGACCGCACCAGTATAGTACAGTATAGGTAGAGACTGACAACGTACACTCACCTGACAACTGCATCTATAGAGGCTGTTGAGTCTTTATAATGTGATGTCTTGTGTCTGCTGACATTGAAGGTGAGTGTTGCTTCAACAAAAAATTTCCACCATCAGTACAGTAAGCAGTTGCTAACTATAGTTATTACTTGACTTATGACTGAGATTTACCCTAGAGCACCACTGTATGATAGGAATGTTTTATATAAAGGACACTGTACTGTACAAGGGTTTATAAAGAGAAAGAGAGAATATCGTTTTGAGAGAACAAGACAAGGATATTATTAATGATCAAATCAGTACTGTACTCGCCTTACTTGACTAAATAATTGAAAATGTTTTTTTCCTTGCCTGAAGTGTTCTTAATTTAGATATTGTACACTGACTGACATATGACCAGCTTTTGCATTAACGTTTATTATATGGTCAGCTCTTACCAAGAAAATTGTAGCTCATGCCAAAAGGAAGCAAGTTCATTTATTTTGTATTTTTTGCTTGACTTTACCTCAGATGGTTTGTAATTGACACTTACACATATACCTGTACTGTAGATTGAAATAATGTTGAATACAATTAAGGTATCACATGAAAATCAGGAATCCCAGCTTTTTTTTTTTACCTCCATTAATGCTACCTGGGGATTAAGGTAGGTTATGTTATCAGATATTTATTCAAGTGAAATAAGCTAGGGTGCCTGATCTTCATGTAATCCTAAACAATGGTACTTATCCATTATACCATGTAAAAGAAAGACAATAGATTAATTTTTTGACTAACCTAACATAACCCAACACTAGATTATATTAAATTTTGTTTTGTTAGGTTAGTTGAAAAATAAAAAGAACAAACTAGCTTAAAAAATGCCAAGGTTACGGAAAAGTACTGAAACAAGTAATATATATTTAAACTTAAAAGGGAAATAAAAAAAATATATCATTATGTTGGTCTCTGTTGGTGTTGTGGATGATTGATGTTTTTTTTGGAGGGAATTTAGCCAATGTTAAAGATAAATGAAGTCAGCCAATTGCCGCAAAGTAAAGAGGAACAGCTAGCCAATCAGTATGCATCAAGTGTGACAATTAATTAAGTGTTTATTTCTGACTTCCTGGCAGCCAATCACCTCACTATCTTCCAGGCTCCTAATGTGACCTGGCTTGTCAACCATCCATACCACCACAACCATCCACACCACCCCAATAACCATCCACCACCCCAATAACCATCCATGCCACCACAATAACCAGCCACACCACCCCAATAACCATCCACATCACCACAATAACCATCCAGACCACCCAAATAACCATCCACACCACCCTAATAACCATCCATGTCACCGTAATAACCATACACACGACAACAGCCATCCACATCACAACCATCCTTATCACCTCAATAACCATCCACACCATAACAACTATCCACCACAACCGTCCACCACCATGCACATCACAACCATCCACACCACATCACCATTCACACAACAACCATCCACACAGCAACCATCCACACCATACAACTATCCACACCACCACAACCATCCACACCACACAACCATCCTCACCACACAACCATCCTCACCACACAACCATCCACACCACATAACCACTACACCACCACAACCATCCACACCAACCACAACCATCCACCACCACAACCATCCACATCACCACAACCATCCACATACCACAACCATCCACACCACCACAATAACCATCCACACCACCACAATTACCATTCACATCACCACAACAACAATCCACATCACAATAACTATCCACACCACCACGTTAAGCATCCACACTACAACTTCCATCCACACCACAACAACCATCCACACCACAACAACCATCCACACCACAACCATCCACACCACAACAACAATCCACACCACAACAACCATCCACACCACAACAACCATCCACACCACATAACCATCCACACCATCCCAATAACCATCCACCGCCGTGTACCATCATCAAAGAGCTTTATATATTTGAGGTAAGTTTTGCGGTGGGTGAGTTAGGAGGAAGTTAACAGGTGAGGGTGTGAGGTGCTGATGAGTAGCGGCGGAACTGCTGCCAGCGGTCGCCTAATGAGCCTAATTGTCCCACGATCCAGCCAAGGGCAACCCGCGACCTTCTCCTAACTTTGTTAATGTTGCCATCCAGTCCAGAGGTTGTGTCGTTGGTGATGGGTCCGTGTTGGCTGTGGCTAGTTGGCTGGCTGGCTGTGGCTAGTTGGCTGGCTGGCTGTGGCTGGCTGGCTCTGTGGCTGGCTGGCTCGAAAGAAAATGATTAATTTTAGTCCGAATGTAAATGTGTATGTGTGGGATAAAATAATGTGTTTTTGGTTTAAGAGCCACTTGCTGGAAATATATAATATTTTCCAGTTCAAAAGAGTCAGTGTCTGGCTTTAAGAGTCCAGGATCACCAACTGGGACAGAATAATATCTTCCAGTTCAATTGTACCCCTGGATGACAAGTCCAGGACCTTACTTTGGGAAAAAAATCTAATGGCATCCAGTCTAAAGGTATGTCTGGCAGCAAGAGTTCAGAGTCACGAACTGGATATACCAATTGTTAGCCCGTTCAGTGATGTGTATGGTGACAGGGTCCGGGGTGGCTTGCTGGAACGAAATTTTTCTCCATTGTATAGATGGTTTAAGAGGAAGACGTCACATAACTCATTGGAAAGAGGTCTTGTTGATGGTGGGGGAGTGACTCATCATCCCACTCAATTGTATATAATAATTTCTGAGATTATTTTAGTGTGTTGATATTACCAAAGAGTCCTCACATCTCGGCGTCCCACTTCTAGTTCCTTGATCTATACACTTTTCTTCTCCCCTTCCATTCCTCTCTTCCCCTCCTACATCTCATTTACCTTCCATATTCTTTCGTCCCATCTTTTTGTATTACTTTCGTTCACCAATTTTTACTTTCCTTCCCTACTTTCTCCCCCTCCCTTTTCTCTCTCCCCCTCCCTTTTCTTTCTTCCCCTCCCTTTCCTCTTTTCTTATCCCATTTGTCTCCTCTTCTCCCCTTCTATACCTACCACCTTCTCATATACACGCACTCCCTTCTCTTTATAAACATACCCCCTTCCCTCCCTCTTCTCTCTCCCCCTCCCTCTTTTCCATACCCCTCCTCCTCCCCTTCCTACTCTGAATCATAATCACTGTGCTGTATGGTCCCATTATGGTCCACAGTGGCGGCCAATATCACCAGCTGACCATGAGGGCCATCATAACCCGGGCCACAGTTTTAAAGGCTGCCGGATCTATATCAGTGGTGGACGAGCGGTGGCTATTGTATCGTGGTTTTGTGGGTACGTGTATCTGCTAAAAGAATGGTTTGTGGTTTATCCGTGGCTGAGCTGTTAATCTCGGGGTGGTGGTGGTGAAGTGAGGGTAATGCTTGGTGAGTGGTAGTCCGTGTCATCCATCTGTGTGTGTGTGTAAAGTGACTATAATTCACAAGGTTATTTTCTTTCTTAATTTTCATGAAACGTGCTCTCTCTCTCTCTCTCTCTCTCTCTCTCTCTCTCTCTCTCTCTCTCTCTCTCTCTCTCTCTCTCTCTCTCTCTCTCTCTCTCTCTCTCTCTCTCTTACCAACCCCTCCCATGTCTCTCACCTCTCTCCCTATACCTCCTCCTTTCCTTGTTCTTCCCCCTCTTCTCTCTACCCCCAGACACGGACTATCACCCCCACAACATGAATTTTAAAGGTGTCTCAGGTGATGCAGAATGAGGGTGTGGGGAGACCTGACACCTAATGGATGCGTAGGTGGCCAGGTCATCCTCCCCTCACCCCTCACCCACCAACCCTCTCTCCCCACTGGCCTCACCACCCACCCTCTCTCCCATCTCTCTCACAACCAACCTTCTCTATTCACCCTCAAGCCCCCCTATCTCCCTCACTCTCTCTCTCCCCCTCCCCCTACCACACCCTCACCTTTCCTCCACCTTAACTGCTCCAACACTCTCCAGTCTCTTACCCTCCACTTCATTAATCTCCCCGACCCTCCAACACCCTACCTCCACCCCTCCTAGTAGCCGACCTTTACCTGTAGTCTCGCCTCATTTATAACACCTTCACCCACTGTCCAAACATCTTCCCTTAATCCCACTCACCCTCTCCACGGCCCTACCCCAGTCCCCTCTCTTCCCCACAGTCCCCTCTCCCTCTCCCTTCTACCTCCCTTCTCCTCCTTCTCCACCCCCTCTCCACCTTCCCCGGTTGTAGTCCATCACTTGAAGTGGACTCTTTTACCCTCCGTATCACCAACTGAGGGGAGAAGGAGGAAGCTCCGGCCAGGAACAGATTATACGAGTTTACCCTTCGATTATTTTCTAATGTTTTCTTTTATTAATCAACCAGCCGGGAAGTTAGACGTAATTTATTTATTTATTTATTTATTATTATTATTACTTTACTTGTTCTATGGATTTTTTTAAAGTTTAAGTGTAAAGTATTTAATGTCGTTATTATTGTGTCCATCATTTAATTAATCACACCATTTTTTCTCGTTTGTATAAGTTTATAATCATAATGTTCAGACTTTTGGATTAAATTCTCTCTGGATCTCACCCGGTCAGGGTCGGTGTAAGGTCAAGGTCACACGGTCGGAGATATAGATAAATGTCAGTGAGGTTGTTGTTGTTGTTTTAGGAAGAGTTATATGACAATTAATATTTTTTAAAGTTACTGTTGAAACTTTATAGAAAATGGAAACATGCGTCGATTATTATTATTATTTTATTATTATTAGAAGTAGTAGTAGTAACAGTATGTTGTTATTATTATTATTAGGCGAATTAGATCACCTGAAATTTAGTGAACCCAGTTCAATTCACACGAAGAAGCCGCCATAATACTAACCTTACCGACTCTAACCTAACCCTTCTAATTAGCGGTAGGGTGATTAATCTTCAGGTCATCTACCAGTTATTATTATAATCTTTAACAACTGCAGTTTTAAATTATCGACTATGGATTGTTTTAAAGTGTGTGGTGGTGACGTTCTCTCTCCATCCTTCCTTTCCTCTTTCCATCCCTTCCTCCCTCTCTCCATCTTCCTCTGCCTCACCGTCTCTCTCTCGTCCATCCTTCTCTCCCTCTTTTCCCTCTCTTCTCTCCCTCTCTCCACCCTTCCCTCCCTCTTTCCTGCCATCAGTAATCTCGTCACTCCCCCACGTTAAGAAACTTTTTTTTTTCAATTAGATTCTGAAAACTTGTGACCTCAAGTTGTACCTTCCACCAGTTACTCCCTCAAGTTGTACCTCCGCCTCCACCTTGTGTAGATCATAGAAGAGTATTGTGATGTAATCTATTATGATAAAAGGTCAAAGGGTCAAGGGTCATTTAGGCTTAGATACAGCTCTCGCCTCCTTGTCTCAACAGTCACTGGATTGAGTACCTAACGTTTTAGTTGAGGATGTGAAGGCGGTCGAGTGTAACGCTGTGTACACTTCGTCTGTCTGTCTTTACCTGTAGTGTGTTGTATCCTCACTGTCCCTAACCTACCTACCCCCTCCATCCCCTCCCGACGTTAGGTTTATGGGAATCACTATTTTATGAACTTTCTTGACAACATGTTCAAACTCCCAGATAAGGTTCCGAAGTTATTCAATTTTCAATTTCAATTGTTTATTCCTTGATAGAGGAAGCGGGATCCTAGTGCTGTCACTAGGTACCCCTGTACAATGACACCAGAAGCATCTGGCAAGTCTGACAAGTATATACAGTATAAATATTATAAAGGGGCTTACTAAAGCCTAAGGAAGGAAGGATATCCCGAAGTTATTATTTTTTGTCCGGTTGAACGTTCATCAATCTTCAAGACGCTCACGACCATCAACTTGAAACTTTAAGATGGTGGATGGTCCAGAGTTCTTGATAATTTGTTCAAACTCTTACGTATTATGTTCTTTATAATATGTTGTTTACAGACGGCGAGCGGTTTACCTTCGATACGTTTTACACCATTTGATTCTTCCCTCGAGTGGTAGGCGGCGGTTAGTCTTATTGGACATCCAGCTAGAAAAAAATATTGCTGATCTGACTTCGAAACGCACAGAGCTATCAACTTGAAACTTCTTTGCGAGACACTCGCTTAGTCCTCAAGGGGGTAGGTGGTGGGTGAGGGAGGGGCGGAAGGGGGAGTGGTTGAGGCAGGGTGACATCATTAATCTTAGGCCACGCTTACCGACGCCTGATCCAGAATTCATGACACTCACCATAGTATTACAATATTATAAATTCGCTTCTGCATGAATTTATGCATCTATAAATATGTAATGTTATTTTCTCATGTTTAATTTGTGTTCTGGTTTATGTAAATCAATTAAATAATATTTATCTTACGTATTTATGAGAACTTGGACATTGGATACTACAAAAGTTCCTCAGTTGAATTTGTATCGTAACTGCCTCGTGTTTACTGACGCTGAGTTGTGATCTTGACCTTTTTGGCTTCTTAACCTTAAAACTACAACACCACTGAGGTTTGTTATGTTCCTGAGTTGTGTTGATGACATGTTGATATAATTAGATTTAAAGTGAAACGATAAAGCGACCCTTTATGACGCTATGAGAGAAGTCGCTGAAAGAAAAAAATGTTAAGACAAATGAATTATAACAAGCATTAATAACTATAACAACAGCCAGACGCCAATAACAATCAATAAAGACATTAATTAAAAACAAGACAGCAACGGGAAACGATAATAACAAAAAGGATGAAAGAAAACAAACTTTACTCCAGCACTGCCCACCATGCAAACTTGACGTGAGTTGCCAGCGACTAAAATAAAGTATATTTACTCCACGCCTCGACCCAAACTTTATGAAAAACATTAATGACTATCTTTTTTTACCATCGGTCGATTATTGACAGTGTGGTGGGTGATTAGTGAGTCAAGCGGCTGGGCGACGAGGAAGGTGGATGACCAGGTGGGTGATGAGATAGGATGTTGGATGGAATGGCTGAAAGTTGAAGTGGTTGACTGTTAAGTTGTATGGATGCTGGATTAGATGTGTGGATGTTTGGATAGATGGTAGAAAGTTGAGAGGAGAAAATGTGAAGATAATGGGGTGGTAAATGCTATCAGAAAACGTGGTCATGGAGAGAGAGAGACTTCCTTCCTTGTTGGTCATATCTCAATCAATGGTGAGAGATACACAGACAAGAGATACTTATTCCAACGGCGCTGTTACAACCATTTTATGATACGATAATAATACAATTTCCTTCTCATTTTCTCTTCAGCCAAATCCTCTTTCTTCCTCATCTTCTTCTTCTTCTCTCCATCGTTCAGGATAGAAAGTTGGTAAGGAGTTTTAGAGAGAAAGTAGGGAGAGAAAGCTGAAAATAGGTTACACTGGAGGGCTTCGTCTTTATGACAGGAATTTCACATGCATGGGGCACCTCTATTTACATAATGTTGTATAGTGGTGTGTGTGTGTGTGTGTGTGTGTGTGTGTGTGTGTGTGTGTGTGTGTGTGTGCCCGTAACGTTTTGGATGAAAGTTTTTCTTACTTTTTTCTGGTCATTTTTCCACCTATGGTTAAGTCATCTTTAAATTCTTGACACACACACACACATACACACACACACACACACCTATACATGTGCAGTATTTATATATATGATATGGACACAGCCACTCCCGGATATATACTGTATACCAATCGGTGCTAGTGGAGCAGGTGTAGTATTAGTGCTAGTGGGTGTGTGTGGTGCTGAGTGGGTGTGTCAGTGCTAGTGCTAGTGGGTGTGTCAGTGTTAGTGCTAGTGGGTGTGTCAGTGTTAGTGCTAGTGGGTGTGTCAGTGCTAGTGCTAGTGGGTGTGTCAGTGCTAGTGCTAGTGTGTGTGTCAGTGCTAGTGCTAGTGGGTTTGTCATTGTTAGTGCTAGTGGGTGTGTCAGTGCTAGTGCTAGTGGGTGTGTCAGTGCTAGTGCTAGTGGGTGTGAAAGAAACCTTGGCATCACTGTTTTAATGTCTTAGGTTGAGATTCTTAACAGGCGTAATAAAATGTTAACAATTTACAGTATGGAAGGAAAATGTGTATTTCTGTTTTTCTGTAATTATGTGTAAACCGAAAGTTCCCGGACTGGCTTCATAAAATCTTTATTTCTCAAGGTATTACAGTGAAACTTTAGTCACCCTTAAAATATTCTTCAGGGGCCTCAATGCAGTGCTGAATCCCCTCCCCCCACTTCTGTAGGCAGATCTGGAAGTCCTTGTTGGTGAGGCTGAAGAGCACCCTTTGTGATGTGTCCTGGATCTCCATTCTGTCCATGAACTTCTTCTTGAGGTTCAACTTGAACTTCGGAAACAGCCAGAAGTCACAGGGGACCAGATCTGGAGAGTATGGAGGGCTGGGGGCCACCGGGATGCCATGCTGTTTCTGCAGTTCAAGTTGAACAGGGGGAAGTTCATGGACAGAGTGGAGATCCAGGACGCATCACAGAAGGTGCTCTTCAGCCTCGCCATATAAATTCATATTAAAACAGCATCTGCTAATATTTTACTTTCAGATTACGTGGCTTTAAACTCTTTAGCCTAGAGCCACATCGGAACAATATCTCAATTGTTTCATTAACTTAACAACTTCCTCAACCAAACATTTCTTGCCCCTCGTCAGTCGTCCTCCACACAATGACATTTACTGGAGTGTTTCCACAAGTTTCTCATACAACACGTCCTCTGGCTGTGTGTTGTTCAGTCTTAAGAGTACAGTACTTTAGTGTAAAGAACATCCACCATTATTGTTGTCTCTAGTGGCGGCGGGAGTCAGAGGGTGTTGTTATTATTATTATTATTATTATTATTATTATTATTATTATTATTATTTTATTATTATTATTATTATTATTATTATTATTATTATTATTATTATTATTGTTATTATTATTATTATTGTTATTATTATTATTATTATATTATTATTATTATTATTATTATTATATTATAATTATTATATTATTATTATTATCATTATTATTATTATATTATTATTATTATTATTATATTATTAATATTATTATTATTATTATTATTATTATATTATTACTATATTATTTTTATTATTATTATTATTATTATTATTATTATTATTATTATGATTATTATTATTATTATATTATTACTATATTATTTTTATTATTATTATTATTATTATTATTATTATATTATTAATATTATTATTATTATTATTATTATTATTATTATATTATTACTATATTATTTTTATTATTATTATTATTATTATTATTATTATTATTATTATTATTATTATTATTATTATTATTATTATTATTATGATTATTATTATTATTATTATTATATTATTACTATATTATTTTTATTATTATTATTATTAGTAGTAGTAGTAGTAGTATAGTATGTTATTATTATTATTATGTTATTACATTATCATTATCATTATTAATATTATTATTATTATTTATTAGAAAGAATAGACTGAATTAAAATCGAACAAAATCTATATAAGAGCGTCTAGAAATTCACCGTGTTTTTTTTTTTTTTTTTATTATTTATTGGGCACTCCCTTACATCCTTGTGTAAGGTGAAGCGCAGAAGCGTTTACAGTGCCCAACAGGGAAGCATGCTAAGTTAATGCTTGCCTTTATGTCTCACGAGTTAAGGGCGTAGAAGCCTGAAGAGTCAAGGGCGTAGAAGCCTGAAGAGTCAGTGGTTTTGTGTCATCAAGTTATTGGAAGCTCCAACAACTCCCTGAATACGAATTCGCAATTTTCGATTTACAACAGGTACCTACTTTACTGCTAGGTGAACAGGGACTAATGGGGGCTAGGAAGTAAGTCCAAACAACTTCCACCGGCCCGGGAATCGAACCCGTGACATGTCGCTTGCGAGGCAAGAACGGTACTGTATCTACCACCCGTGTGTGTGTGTGTGTGTGTGCTAGTGCAAAAGATTAAGAGGATGGTCGGGTGCTCTACCTGCCCCTCCTCCACCTGGGCGACGCTGGCTAACTCACCTGGTTCAGTAATGACAGGTATAATAACCACCTGATTACCTTTGTTGGCTATATTTGGTCGAATTGCCTTACTGTTTGCTGTTATTTGTACTGTGTTACGGTGAGATACACTGGTTAGGTTAGGATAGGATCGGTGAGCTTAACGTTAGGTTAGCGTTAGGTTAAGGTATAGGTTAGGGTATAGGTTAGGTTAGGTTAGGTTAGGTTAGGGTGGGTAATATTCAGGTGACTCGAAATATCGTTCACTCCCCCCACCCTCAGGTCTCCAGAAGGGGGTACACTGTGGGGGGTGTCGCCTTATAAGTTATTCAGGGTGGTCGGCAGCTGTCCACCAGAGCCTCTCCCGGCGGTGAAGTATCTCTCTTTTTCACCTAAACGTCATCGTCACGTCACCCATTTCAGGACATTTGATTGGTTCTCACAATATGACGTCACTTATGTAAACAATATTGTGTGCTTCTTGGAAATACTTCAGTTTATTAAGGTTAGGTTAGAAAATGTTAGTAGTAGTAATAGTTGTGTGCGTCGTATCATCTAATTGGCAGCGCTGTTGGCATGACTACGTGACGTCAAGCAGGGAACCAATCAGATGCTCTCGAACAGATCCAATTGTTGTCATGTTAGTGAAGAAAAAATCAGTCTTACCCCTCACCCCCCACCTTCCCTCACCCCTCACCTTCCCTCACCCCCCACCTTCCCTCACCCCTCACCTTCCCTCACCCCTCACCTTCCCTCACCCCTCACCCTCACTCAGCCTGCGGGGACGAAATACTGGTTAACAGGTCAGTAGTGAACCAACATTTTTATCTATACAATATCATGGAGTACGGAGGCCGAGTGGATACAGTTCTCAATTCTGTTCCGAGAGTCGCTGGTTCGATCCTGGGCCTTCTCAACGTGGCTAGGTTAAGGATTTCAGTACCTGGTTTTATTGTATTTATATAGCTCACTATTACCGTCACACTGTCACTATTACCGTCACACTGTCACTATTACCGTCACACTGTCACTATTACCGTCACACTGTCACTATTACCGTCGCACTCACTATTACCGTCGCACTGTCACTGTTACCGTCGCACTGTCACTATTACCGTCGCACTGTTACTATTACCGTCACACTGTCACTATTACCGTCGCACTGTCACTGTTACCGTCGCACTGTCACTATTACCGTCACACTGTCACTATTACCGTCGCACTGTCACTGTTACTGTTACCGTCACACTGTCACTATTACCGTGCACTGTCACTATTACCGTCACACTGTCACTATTACCGTCGCACTGTCACTAATACCGTCACACTCACTATTACTGTCACTATTACCGTCCTCACTATTACCGTCACACTGTCCTGTTACCGTCACTGTCACTGTTACCGTCACACTGTATATACCCAAGCGTGCGTAATAGAATATAGGCTGATAATATATCTCTTTTGTTATGGCATTATAAATGAACTCTCTCACACACACACACACACACACACATACATACACACTCACACATACACACACACACATACGTTCATACACACACACACACACACACACACACACACACACACACACACACACACACACACACACACACACACACACACACACACACACACACACACACACACACACACACACACACACACACACACGTTCTCTAGCCCACCTGTACACACGAGATGACGTCACACCGCCAGTCGATTCGCAAAGAAATGAATGAAGTGAATTGTGTGATCTCTGTCGTCACTCTAACTGCCTCATAAACACACCTAAGCCATAAAAGGATAATAATAATAATAATAATAGGTAAGATATTCAGAGAAAGACTGGATGGCAGGTAAGAGCTCATTAAGCCCACCTTTCACATCACAAGAAGGCGACCACTTGGTATTCTGTTTGTGGGGTAAGATTGGCCTGAGAGAGAGAGAGAGAGAGAGAGAAAGAGAGACAGAGAGAGTCGTTTAAAGTAATAAAATAAATGTGTACTTATATATCCAATTAAAGAAGGAAATTTTTATCGTAAGAATATTTAAGAATCCAAGACAAGAATCACTTTTGTTAGTTCGGTGGCAATCTTTCTCTTACCAGACTTGCTGATAGATTTTTTCCCTAGCAATGTTCCTGACGAGTTACCGCCGTTTATTTCCTTCCTGTCTCGTGCGGAGCTGCCAGACGTATGATGTAAATTTTTCCCTAGGGAGCCTCGCTGGGGTGAAAAACGGTGCCTGTACTGTACGATAAGTTTTCCCTTGACTTGTTCGTTTCCTCTCGAAGTAACACAGTTAGCTAGATCAACCTGTCTTTGTTCTAAGGAGATGTTATATATTATTATTTTTTCACTAATAAAAGGCGGGAGAGGGGAAGGGGGTAAAGGGGGTTATCTGGAAATTATTATAAAGGGGGAGGAGGCGTAAATGAGGGGGAGGAAGGGGGAATGGGGCTCAACCTAGCTATATATTTTTTGTTTTTTATTTTTTATTTTTAGTTTTTTATTCCCGACGTCTCTTCACCTGCCAGAAGGATTTGTTTGTAAATAAAGAACGACCCGAACAAAGGGGGTAGAAGGGGTGGTTGTGTGGGAGTAAAGGGGGGGTGGGGGGCGTTTCTCCTCTGTGACCCCCCTCCTCCTCGCCCCTCCCCCTGGCTAAGATATATAGTAGTCCGCAGGTTCGATCCCCGGCCAATCAAGTTCCTTTTCACCATTTACCTCTGTCTACACCAGCAGTAATTGACGACCTGGGGTTATGGTTAGCCAGTGCAGTTAGCGAGTTGTCCGGTCTTCTTGGGTTAGTCATTTAAGGCATTGTATGTTGTGTTGGCGACAGTATCTACACCTTTAATAAATTCTCGTGTGTGTGTGTCAGTTCCTTATTATTTTTTCCACAATTCTGTAGAGTGAAGAGTGATGTAATTTGGGAGGGCTGAGCAGAGAGAGAGAGAGAGAGAGATAACAACGCACCCCTAAAACTACATCACAACACTAACAATATTCATAACACCTTAATTACAAGTACTAACCATCACTAGTCATTAAAGCCGGAATTCAAAAGTCATTAAGTAGTTTTGTAAATTATTAATGATGTTTAACTACCACCATTACCATAGATAGTAGCAATTATAGGCGAACTGTAGTGATATATCGTGTTATAGGGAAATAGATATCTTGTATGAATTATACACCATGGTAGCCTTAAGGGGTTAAATCATCGTACTCAAGGGGTTAAGGTACAGTACTTAAGGGGTTAAATCATCGTACTCAAGGGGTTAAGGTACAGCACTTAAGGGGTTAAATTATCGTACTCAGGGTTAGGTACAGTACTTAAGGAGTTAAATCATCGTACTCAAGGGGTTAGGTACAGTACTAGGGTTAAATCATCGTACTCAAGGGTTAGTCAATTACTCAAGGGGTTTAAATCATCGTACTCAGGGGTTAAATTATCGTACTCAAGGGTTAAATCATCGTACTCAAGGGGTTAAATCATCGTACTCAAGGGTTAAATCATCGTACTCAAGGTTAAATATAGTACTCAGTGATTAAATCATCGTACTCAAGGGTTAAATCATCGTACTCAAGGGTTAAGTATAGTACTCAAGGGTTAAATCATTGTACTCAAGGGGTTAAATCATCGTACTAAAGGGATTAAATCATCGCACTCAAGGGGTTAAATCATCGTACTAAGGGGTTAAATCATTGTGCTCAAGGGGTTAAAGAATAGTACTCAAGGGATTAAATCATCGTACTCAAGGGGTTAAATCATCGCACCCAGGGGTTAAATCATCGTACTCAAGGGGTTAAGTATAGTACTAAGGGTTAAATCATTGTACTCAAGGTTCAATCATCGTACTAAAGGATTAAATCATGCACTCAGGGGTTAAATCATCGTACTAAGGGTTAAATTATTATACTCAAGGTTAAAGAATAGTACTCAAGATTAAATCATCGTACTAAGGGTTTAAATCATCGTACTCAAGGGGTTAAATCATCGTACTTATGGGGTTAAATCATCATGCTCAAGGGTTTAAAATTATAGTACAAGGTTAAATCATCGTACTAAAGTTAAATCATCGTACTCATGAATTAAATCATCGTACTCATGAGGTTAAATCATCGTACTCAATTGGTTAAATTATAGTACTATGAGGCAAAAAGCATAATTAAGGATAAATCATCGTACCAGGGGTTAAATTATAGTACCCTAGGGGTTAAATTATAGTACTAATGGGTTAAAGTATCGTACCTCAGGGTTTAAATCATCGTACTCACGGTGTTAAAGTATCGTACTCAAGGATTAAATCATCGTACTAAGTTGTTATAGTACTTAAGGGTTAAATCATCGTTTTCAAGTGTTGTCATTGTACTAGGGGTTAAATGATCGTACTCAAGGGTTTAAATCATCGTACCAGGGGTTAAATTATCGTACTCGTGAGGTTAAAGTATCGTACTAAGGATTAAATCATCGTACCTAGGGGGTTAAATTATCGTACTGTGAGGTTAAAGTATCGTACTCAAGGGATTAAATCATCGTAATCAAGGGGTTAAATTATCGTACTCGTGAGGTTAAAGTATCGTACTCAAGGGATTAAATCATCGTATTCAAGGGATTAAATCATCGTACACAAAGGGTTTAATAATCGTACAGGGGATTAATTCGTGGTAAAAAAAACGTCACATTAATATTTGAAAGTCTTATAAGAAGTGAGAAGAACAAGCCTAAGATAATCATATGTGTTACTTTCTTCAACTTTATCCATTATAAGTGTGTAAAGCAGCTCATGCAAAAACAGTCTTAATCAGACAGTATCTTGAAAAATATATATTATCAAAGCGCTGGGATCTTTGTGATAGCTTCGTCCGATAGCCTCGTCCATAAATAACTTTTAAAATATTAATCAAACACTTTTTTGCCTTGTTTAGAATTGTAAATGTGGTTCTAAAGTAATTATTTTCAATTATATTAATCTTGAAAATGCATAGATGGATAATTCTTGTTAAATTTAGTGAAGTAATGAGGTAGCCAAAGCCATGCCAGCACACAGCAGCCACGGATTGAGATGTAGGTGACGTCACGGGGTTCATTGCGTCTCTTCAGGGGTGATATTTAACTTCTGTCTACAACACCATACAACTTCTGTTTCTCTGTCTACAACACTAAACATCTTCTGTTTCTCTGTCTACAACACCATACAACTTGTTTCTCTGTCTACAACACCATACAACTTCTGTTTCTCTGTCTACAACACCATACAACTTGTTTCTCTGTCTACAACACCATACAACTTCTGTTTCTCTGTCTACAAACCATGCAACTTGTTTCTCTGTTCTACAACACCATACAACTTGTGTTTCTCTGTCTACAACATCATACAACTTGTTTCTCTGTCTACAACACCATACAACTTCTGTTTCTCTGTCTACAACACCATACAACTTCTGTTTCTGTCTACAACACCATACAACTTCTGTTTCTCTGTCTACAACACCATACAACTTGTGTTTCTGTCTACAACACCATACAACTTCTGTTTCTCTGTCTACAACACCATACAACTTCTGTTTCTCTGTCTACAACACCATACAACTTCTGTTTCTGTCTACAACACCATACAACTTCTGTTTCTCTGTCTACAACACCATACAACTTGTTTCTGTCTACAACACCAAACTTGTAAACCTGCCTAAAACCATACAACTTCTGTTTCTCTGTCTACAACACCATACAACTTCTGTTTCTGTTCACAACACCATACAACTTCTGTTTAAATATTTCTCTTAACCAGATCAGAGAATATCACTACAGTAGTCACAGAGCGATGGTGACTCCATATTAACAACCAGACAACCACAGCACCACCTGACAACCACAACACCATCTGACAACCACAGCACCATCTGACAACCACCACAACCAGACAACCACAGCACCACCACCTGACAACCACAACACAACCTGACAACCACAGCACCACATCTGACAACCACACCATCTGACAACCACAGCACCACCACCTGACAACCACAACACCATCTGACAACCACAGCATCTGACAACCACAACAACACAACCAGACAACCACAGCACCACCACCTGACAACCACAACACAACCTGACAACCACAACACCAGACAACACAACACCATCTGACAACCACAACACAACCTGACAACCACAACACCATCTGACAACCCAACACAACCTGACAACCACAGCACCACCTGACAACCACAACACCATCTGACAACAACAACACAGCACCACCACCTGACAAACACAACACCATCTGACAACCACAACACCATCTGACAACCATAACACAACCTGACAACCACAACACCATCTGACAACCACAACACCATCTGACAACCATAACACAACCTGACAACCACAACACCATCTGACAACCACAACACAACCTGACAACCACAGCACCACCTGACCACAGCACCACCTGACAACCACAACACCATCTGACAACCACATGGCAACTCTCACCTCAACAGATTGCCGTAATACCTCGGCCTGCCATCTCATATTATCGAAATCCTTTACCTAGACACCCACCTCCCAGCCAGTCCAGGAGGGGGGGGGCGACGAAATTCCAGCCTATTCCAGGATGACTAAACGTTGGACAAGTAGGAATCTATTAACGATGTGAGACAGATACGTCCTGGAATGCCATTGGGTAGTCGCGGGTAATTAAGAGGAAGTATGTGTGTCTTTTTTGAAGTGTTGAACAGATATTTGGGGCTGGGGGATTCTGTTTTACTACTGTGGGACTTGATGAGATGGATGGACTTGATGTGTATGGTGGACTGAATAAGTTTGATGGACTTAAGGGTGTTGGATTTAACAAGGCTACTGGATTTAACAAGCTTATTAGACTTAACAAGGCTGCTGGACTTAACAAAGCAGCCGGATTTAACATGGGTGTTGGACTTAACAAGGCAGCTGGACTTAACAAGGCAGTCGGACTTAACATGGGTGTTGGACTTAACAAGGCAGCTGGACTTAACAAGGCAGCCGGACTTAACACGGCAGCCGGACTTAACAAGGCAGCCGGGATTTAACAAGGCAGCCGGGATTTAACAAGGCAGTCGGACTTAACATGGTTGTTGAACTTAACAAGGTAGTCGGACTTAACAAGGCAGCCGGACTTAACAAGGCAGCCGGACTTAACAGTGCAGCCGGACTTAACAAGGCAACCGGACTTAACAAGGCAACCGGACTTAACAAGGCAACCGGACTTAACAAGGCTGCCGGACCTGTCACAAAAAAGGTACACAAATGACTTCACTATTGGAAGGCGTTTAATTGGCTCATTATCGGAGAAAGAATAGTAATTAGGGTGAGCAAAAATATCAAGAGGCGTATGGGAGGGACAATGACTCACCTGGTCTCTCTCCTTCCTTCCTTCCTTCCTTCCTTCCTTCCTTCCTTCCTTCCTTCCTTCCTTCCTTCCTTCCTTCCTTCATTTCCTTCCTCCCTTCCTTCTTCCTTCCTTCCTTTCTTTCCCCTTGCCTTTCTTCCTTTCCTCCTTCCTTCTTCCCCCCTTTCTTTCCCCTTCTTTCCCTCCTCCTCCTCCCTCTTCCCTTTCCTCCCTCTTCCTCCTCCCACCC
>NW_024734028.1:120000-130000 GCF_018991925.1 Homarus americanus | reverse complement strand
TGGTTTGGTTTGGTTTGGTTTGGTTTGGTTTGGTTTGGTTTGGTTAGGTTAGGTTGGTTTGGTTTGGTTTGGTTTGGTTAGGTTAGGTTAGGTTTGGTTTGTTTGGTTTGGTTTGGTTGAGTTGGGTTAGGTTAGGTTAGGTTAGGTTAGGTTTGGTTTGGTTTGGTTGGTTAGGTTAGGTTTGGTTTGGTTTGGTTTGGTTAGGTTAGGTTAGGTTTGGTTTGGTTTGGTTTGGTTTGGTTAGGTTAGGTTAGGTTTGGTTTGGTTTGGTTGGTTGGGTTAGGTTAGGTTAGGTTTGGTTGTTTGGTTTGGTTTGGTTAGGTTAGGTTAGGTTGGGTTTGGTTTGGTTGGTTGGTTGGTGGTTAGGTTAGGTTGGTTGGTTAGGTTGGTTTGTTGGGTTAGGTTAGGTTGGTTTGGTTTGGTTGGTTAGGTTAGGTTTGGTTTGGTTTGGTTTGGTTTGGTTTGGTTTGGTTAGGTTAGGTTAGGTTTGGTTTGGTTTGGTTTGGTTTGGTTAGGTTGGGTTAGGTTTGGTTTGGTTTGGTTTGGTTTGGTTTGGTTAGGTTAGGTTAGGTTAGGTTAGGTTAGGTTAGGTTTGGTTTGGTTTGGTTGGGTTGGTTAGGTTGGTTAGGTTAGGTTTGGTTTGGTTTGGTTTGGTTTGGTTTGGTTTGGTTTGGTTTGGTTTGGTTTGGTTTGGTTAGGTTAGGTTGGTTAGGTTAGGTTTGGTTTGGTTTGGTTTGGTTTGGTTAGGTTAGGTTAGGTTAGATTAGGTTAGGTTAGGTTAGATTAGGTTAGGTTAGGTTAGGTTTGGTTTGGTTTGGTTTGGTTTGGTTTGGTGGAGTTAGGTTTGGTTTGGTTTGGTTTGGTTAGGTTGGGTTAGGTTAGATTAGGTTAGGTTAAGCTTGTTTAATTATATTTTATTTTCTGATTTACTTTATTCTTTATTTTTTGTTCTTATCATTTATTATGTATACTTTTCTTTCAATTTTTTTTTATAGAATTTTGTTATTTAATTTGGTCATATATATACCTCAGTGTGTGTGTGTGTGTGTGTGTGTGTGTGTGTGTGTGTAATTTAAAAAAGTTATGTTTGTTTATTTTCTGTAACTTGGCTCCAGTAACCATCATCTAACACCATCATCTAACACCATCATCTAACACCATACTCTTACCTCAGCACGAAAGATTCTACACAACTACAGCTTCCTGGAATAAAAATATTCCACCCATCATACAGTAGGAAGGCAGGAAGGAAGTCATTTGTATTGTGCTGTTGTGGTTATTGTTGTTGTCGAAATTAACTTATTGTGGATAGTGTCTTTAGTGGCAGTTGTAGGCTGATGGAAATGTGATGCATTTCTGTGTTGATTAGCCCTGAGTCGCGCCCCTACGTATGTGCCTTTTTTTTTGAGTCGCGCCCTTACGTATGTGTCCTGAGTCGCGCCCCTACACATGTGTGGTGTGTCGGCGTGGCTGGGCGCAGGTGTGATGGTATGGTGGGCGGCGGTATATGTGTGACGGCTGGGCGGCTCCAACGGGACTGGCCGCCCAACTCCCGGCTGTTAGAGAGAGAGAGATAGAGAAGGCGCGTGCCACCCAGTGCCGCCTGAACCACCAGTGCCAGTCTCTGCGGGCCACCACGCGCTCCACGCCCCCTACACACGCGATCGCCACGCCGTGTAACTGGACTCCTCCACGCCGTGTACGCAACTTTTCCACGCCCTGAACTTGACCCTCTTCACGCCGTGTTAACTCGATTCCTCTACGCCGTGTACGCGACTTTTCCCCTCTTTACTCAACTCTTCCACTCAGTGTACACGCCTCCTCTATGTCTTGTACTCTGCACGCCATGTAACACACCAGGTGGATGTAAATAATGACAGGTACTTCAAAAACCTAACTAAACCATCAACAATGTAAGACTCAACATTGTCTCACACTGGAAAACTAACATCACAGTCCGTCTTCTACAGCCCGTGTGACACCTGGCCCACTAGACGTTCACCAGAGCAACGTCTAATATCTCCATCTGTTTAACGAGGGAAATAATTTAGACTTTATGAGGTATCACCGAGTCTTATTGATGTGATTCTTGGCGTGCGTGTGTCTCTTACTCTTGACAGACGACTGGGTGTGGGAAAAGTACAAGTATCTGTCTCAGAGTACTTTTTATCCGCTTTATAAGTGTACTTAATGTTAGTTCTTACTTATATACTCAGCAAGAACCTAGAGCTTTGGCTGTTGGTTTTAGCTTCGAGGGAAAACTGTAATATGTAGACATTTATATGGATGACAAACCTGTTGTGTTCACTGTGTGAAGGAGGTGTTGACCTTTGACTCGCTATAGTGATGGTAGGGTTAACTTTCACTAATGATGGTGACCTTGCAGTGACCCGCGCTAATGGTGATGGCTGGTTTAGCTCTAATAATGATAAACTTTGGCACACGCTAGAGATGATGGCGATCGAATGACCTCTGACCTCAAAACGACACTACAGGACCATATTTAAAGTCAGTTTTTGATTGGCCAATACGCAGTTGATCCCCGTGACGGTAGTTTTGGTAACGCACTTCACACGTGGCTTGACCGTCAACCAGAGTCTCGTTCCTGGTGTCTTGAGGAGGAGAAAATTATGAGTTTATGAACGTGGTTTTGAACAACTTTGCCACGCGATTTAGTTACGATGGTATATCAACAACAACTAATGGTGGAGGTGTGATGTAAGAGTGAGGGCTACCCGTTGGTGCAGTGTTGGTGTGGTCAGTCAGCTGGCGACACTCATCAGTAGTGGAGGGAAGGGCGTCTCTCTCTCTCAGATCAAGGGTACTGAGAGTGGGACAACCCCGCGTCTCCACATCCTCCCAGCTGCCGTACCATAGGCTAGCTCCTCCTATCAACAGTATCTGTCAGCGTTATTAGGAAAGTTTGTGCTGAGCTTGTTGATTCAGTCTTGAGTTTGTGATTCACAGCCACTGACTTACAAGGAAAACTATAAACATCTAAGATAAGTAAGAATATTGATGATGTGATTATTGAAGTGTGTTGTTCTAACTCTGGACACAGAGGCAGTACTGTCTCCATCTATGTGCGACAGTGTCAAGGGCGACAGTGTCAAGTGGTAGTAAGTAGTAGACAAGTTAGAAAGTAGTGTCACATAACTAGTTGAAGGACGCCTGTCTCCCCTCTCACAAGAAACCATTTTAACCCGCAGGACAGCACGCGAGGCACAGATAAAAATCTACAGTGTGGAGTGCGGCAACCTCAGTTTCAAGTGCGAGAGTCATAAGTGCGACAGCGTTCAGCGTGAAAGGATTCAGTACAAGACAGTAGTATCTGTGTCGCAGGACAGGTGACGGGAAAAACCCGTGTCCTTGTCGCCTTATCTACCCGGCGCCACACAGGTAGGTACTGACCCTTGACGCCCAGGTGAGGGGAAACACCACTAAATTACTGTAGTTTTTATTTAGCTGATGATACTTGGCTAAGAAGCCCCACCCCCTGTAGATCATTGGCTCATATATAATGTTCGATTAATAATGATACATTTTAAATAACACCGACTATAGGAACTGTACCTCACTCACCGCGGGAGACTGACCAAGACGTGTACTAAGTAGAGCAACACTGCCTACTTCTGAGTACTTAAGACAATATTAACACTACTACTACTACTACTACTACTACTACTACTACTACTACTACGTGGCCTCCAGCCTCCCCCAATAGCCACACCTTCGCCACCATTTATTTACCTTAATATTAAATATCCTAATACATAAGAAACTATCCTATCTGTGTTAAATTAATTGAGCCGCAGATCCATGCGGCATTCAGTGACTGTAGCCTCATAGTCGATATCTGCAGCAGTTGTCGGATTAGGGGCAGAAGCTCTCGTTCCCCTGAGGCAGAGCAAAGCCGACCGAAGGAGAGAGAAGGACAGTCGACATCTCATCCAGGCTGTGACATAACTTCTGGGCTGCTGCTTCTGCTCGGAGATCACCTCCGCGAGTCTGGCGTAGAAACATCTTGCACTTGGGCCCATCCCACCAGAGGTTGTGAACACTAGAGGAGTGAAGCTGCCTTGATCAACATTTTGAATTCTCTCCCCATATGCCCTTCTACTACTACTACTACTACTACTACTACTACTACTAATAATAATAATAATAATAATAATAATAATAATAATAATAATAATAATAATAATAATAATAATAATATATAATAAATTAAAATCCACGTTTACCTGGGCAGTCACTACACTATACACAGGTAACATTATATAGTTCAACCTGTGTCCATATACAGTACACTAATGTTTTCATCTAGTCTGGGTGTAGGTTAAGGGTGTGTTGGTGCTAGCTGGTTGTAGTGGCGCCTGGTTGTGTCGTAAGGGAAGTTGATAAAAGATGCGTCATCATATCACTTATCCTCAGAAAATATCAACATCCGGTTCACAATAAAGACGTTACTTGTACTATAAATCATTGCTACGGTGACTCTAACACACACACACACACACACACACACACACACGAAGAAGCAGTAGCTCTTCCGTCACTGTGATATGAGTTAATTAAAAAAAATTGTTTTCTTAGTATCATTGGAGGATGTGAACCACCCCCCTCCCCCCCCTCCCCGGGACACTAACATTTTTCTTCTATTGTTAGCAGCTGACACACACACACACACACCCGCTGATAAATGTCTTGGCTCTCCTTACAACATCACACTGCTTACTAAACCTATCTCGATTAACCCGTTCGTTTAGTCAGCTTAGATTAAACCTTCATCACTGAGAGGGCTAAACATCCAACACTCTACGTCCCTGTCACCAAAAAGTCTCCGTTACAACACCTCTAAATAAGTTAACCAATTTGTCCTACTACGTGTCAGGGATCCCGTCGCAGGGTGGGAAATGTCCCAGTCCAACGTCGCTCTACGGGGGGACTCTGATCCTTCTGTGGGGGGCGCAGTAGTGTGGTGGTGGTGTGTGACGGCGGGCATCATGCAGGACAACTCTTGACAAAGTTGACGGGCTTCTCAGTTGTCTTGTGGAAGGTGTAGTGAGTGGTGTGCCGTGTGGTGTAGTGTGTAGTGTGTGGTGTAGTGTGTAGTGTAGTGTACTGGTGGTGGAATATAACGTGTAAAACAATGTAGTGTATGATTGTCGTTGTTGGACGGCAAGAACAAGTATTACTTCTCTTCTATAGTTAAGGTTAATATTATCTTTAAACCCGTACTTGAAGGTATAGATGATAACACGATATAAACAACTGAAAACTTACGATTAAATTGAGTTATGTCTTACGAGTGTAGGAGCGACTATAACATGGTCACTCTGGATGGAGATGTGAATCCAGCCTTTCCAGTTTTCCAGTTCTTTATATACCAGTAGAAGGAAGTGTGTCGGGCTGGTGGGTATACTCTGATGGCGTGGTGGGTGTGGTGGGGGGTGGTGGCTGTACGGTGTATAATCAGATATATGTAATTGTGAAAGACATCTTGATATTCCGAGTGTTTGTCCAGTCGTCACTCAATATACACAATGTTATCAGAATCACCATACAAGAGCTTCAGGACTATCATGAGGTGAGTTCAACCCGTCTCTATCTTTAGCATTGGGTACTCTCTCTCTCTCTCTCTCTCTCTCTCTCTCTCTCTCTCTCCATATGTTTGTCTGTCTCACTACATTATCAGCTTGAGAGTGTCGGTCGGGACATCCTCTCACCGCCCTCTTATCTACCCTCCCCCCACATGGAGATAGGGGGCGGGGGGGGGGGGAGGATATAATGTAATAATGAAATAAAGAGAATATATATTTTTTGATAAATAAATTAAAAGGAGTAGTAATGGTATTAATGATACAAAAATACTACTACTACTACATCAACTATCAAGCAAAAACGTGACCTCCATCCTCCTCCAATAGCCACACCTTCGCCAGTAGCTACCCTGGCTGTGTTGAGTTAGTTGAGCCGCAGATCTATGCGGCATTCAGTGACTGTTGCCTCATAGTCAATATCTGCGACTATTGTCGTCTTTGGGGCCAATGCTCTAGGTGACGTTGACATGCGGCCATGGGATCGAAAATCCGTATGTCAAAGAAGTCTCGCTGTCCCCGTGTCCAGAATCTTAAAGCACTGACGTCCACACGGGCTTCGTTGGGTGCGTGTGTTTGAAGTCCTATGACGGAGGTTCTTGCCGTCCAATGGCAGGGTGGGTGGTTCCACCATGACGTCGTGGCAGATTTCCTTCAGAAATTTGCTGTGAGATCCCTTACTTCGTCATGCCTCATGCATACGAAGCCCCCTTTCTTGCACACTATGGCGTGGTCGATATCATAAGATGAACCACACACGCATTGGGAGGACAAACCTTCCACTGGCCTACCGTACCTTAGAGCAATGGCATCTGTGAATTCTTGTTTATTAAGGATGAAGACTTTTGCCCTTATCGGTAACACTGTTAACCAGTTTGAGGCGCCCACCTCCTGCACTATAGCTACTTTTCTTTTCACGTTCTCTGGCACTTGTTGCAACAGTTGTTGTAGTTTATCACTTTGGGTGTGCTGCCGCTCTGTCGTAATGGACCGTCGAGTCTTGTTTAATTCGTTAGTATCCACCTGACTTGCTGCATTCTGATCTATTGTGTGCCCAGTGAGAGCTGCCGTGAGCTTGACAGAGTTCTGATGTTCTGTAAAGGCTACTACTACTAATACTACTACTACTACTACTACTACTACTACTACTACTACTACTACTACTACTACTACTACTACTACTACTACTTAAAAAATTGGCCTCCATCCTCCTCTTATAGCCACACCCTCGCCGCCATTTTCTTACCTTAAAATTAAATCTCCTAATACATAAGTAGCTATCCTGGCTGTGTTGAGTTTGTTGAGATGTAGAGGTGAGGTAAGGTAGGAAAAAGTAGGGTAGTAAGGGCTTAGGTAAGGAGAGAGGGGAGGTAGGGGAAGAGATGGAGCGGTGAGGTAAGGTAGGAGAAGGCGGGGTCGTAAGGAGTGGTAGGTAGGGGGGGGAGGACTGGTACACTATACTGTATATTGTCATCTGGTTGTAAGGACCTGACTGGTTGACACAGTACAATGGGCTTTCAAACTCATTCTCCGTCGTTTAAGAGGTAATATTGTCTTCTTAAATCCATACTCCCTTCCCAACTACGACCCACCACAGTTCAGATGTCCGTAAACAGTGTCCCTAACTTGAGAAATATCCGTAGTTGGTGTCCTAACGTGAGAAATATCCGTAAGTTGGTGTCCTAATAAGAGAAATATCTTTAAGTTGGTTTCTTAACGTGAGAAATATCCGTAGTTTGTGTCAAAGCGTGAGAAATATCCGTAGTTGGTGTCCTAACATGAGAAATATCCGTAAGTTGGTGTCCTAAACCTTGATGTCCCAACCCGTAAGTATAGTTATCTACCGTCAGCAACACAACCTGGAATAAAAAAAGGAAAACTGGGACACTAAAATCTGAAGCAGACTTAATTTACAACTACGTACAGTTGCGCAATCTAAGAAAAAATATGAGCGGATGCGTTATCTGAGACCAAAATGTGAACGGCTGCGTAATGAGGAGCAAATCTGAGCGGTTGCGTTATTCTGAGACAAAATTCCGAGGAGTTACCGCACGTAAAATAAATTCCACTTATCTGAGACGTATCCTTAAGACAAGTCCAAAGTCCAATTTTTATAGAGTTTAAAGAAAAATTCCATTGGTAAAATAGGACTTAGCTAAAAGTCCTTTGGTTTTACATAGGACTAACGTATAAACTAATGAAGATAACCAAAGGCGTTATTATAGTACAGGAGAAGGTCATAGATAGGCGTTGACTCTAGCTCAGTAATGTACGATAGGGATTAATAGGTTCCAGGAATAGGTAATAGTTTGATTCAATAAGCTAAAAAAACTGCATTGGAAATGACAACGACACCACCGCCTGATCCTTGACACACATCAACAAACACTGCACTGTCGCCTCATCACTGGACGTAAAATCCACCATCCAATATATACAATCATAACATTTTCATGAATAGCTTCGTTTTGCGAGAATTGCTTGATGATTTTTCCCGGGAAAGAGCTAAAAAAATATTATACTTGCGCGGGAGAATTTGTGCATTGTTGACAAGTGACCCCGTAGCGAGCTTAACAGCGTCAGCAGCAGCGAGGGCGGCGGGATATACAGCGATAAACAAAGCGGACAAAATCGCACTCCCAGCGATTAATTATTGCAGCGAGTGATTTGTTGAGATTTTAAGTTTATTTTTACTTTAGTCAGCGAGCGTCGTTTGCCGCTGTTATGATATTTCAGCATTTATGAGCTGGGCCCTTAACTGGGGATAAGAGAACGTGTTTACTTACCTGACGCCCAAAGCGAATGATTTGTTCAAGATAAATTCAGATTTTCACGCCATTTGCCTCTGTCATCAACTATTATCTTTTAATTTAGTTGGACACGGATTACTCAAACGTTCTAGGTTATTATTTTCCCCCTTAAGGATAACAGGAATAGTTTAATTAAGTCTTTCTTCCCGACACTTGATGGCAGTGAAAATATTCTCTGAAATAACAACGAGGAACTGAATATGGGATGAGGAGGGAGTGTGAGGAAAGAAAACTGTTTTTCTTATCATAATATTTTCATGAGGACAAGAGTGTATGGTTGTAGTTATGTGTAAAGTGTTAGGTTGACCAGGGCATGCGCTGGGACTCTGTTTAACGCGTATGATTCACGAACACAGGCGCGACATGGGAGAAATATCGCACTAACGTTTTATCTTAATTTTATCACAATGAGACAACATTCAGATTACTTCCTTATTTATAGACGCTGAATATGTATACATTATTTCTAGTGCTAGAATAATAGATTAATTATTCATTTATGCAGCAGTGTGATAAATATATTTTTCCGTTGGGTAGCGAGAATTATGTCCCGCGTCAAGTTCTGCTCTCGTGAATATAATTTCGTTCATTATATTTGTTCTGAATGGAGCTTGCAAAACATACTGTAGTTACTGTACTTGTACTATATTATTTAATTTTATATATACCTGGTTCATATTTTAAACTGGATACACATTTACAGAGACCAAAATAGTCTTCGTCTCATTCTCAAGGTGTAATCAGCCAATCACAGCCCCCCCCCCCTCCCTCGTCTACTGGGGACCAAGCCACACTGTACACCGGAGATAAAACGGATTAGCTGAAAATTAACCCCTAACCTAACCTAACCTAACCTAACCAATACATCATTAAGTGGACAGGAAGGACATGGTTGATAGGTAGGGTGACATCCGCTGACCTCGACGACTACAAAACAATAGCACGAAGATGACCTTATGAAGAGCCTCGGTTAGATTAGGTTAGGTTAGGTTAGGTTAGGTTAGGGAGGATGTGTAGGTTATTGTTGTTGATGTTGATGTACTGGATGTTATTCTGAATATGTGTGTCTAGTGTTGCATGTTTATGTGTGAGTGTGTGCGTGTGAAAGTGCCCGAGTCCTTGTGTTTTTTATGTGCACACACACACGCACACACACACACACACACACACACACACACACACATACAAGTATATACATTGACTTTTATGCGACTTACACGCATAAATACTGTACAGTACATACATACCAAGAGGGGGATGTTCCTCACCTGGGACGATAGAGGTGAGAAGGGAGTAGGTTATGCAGGTGTCCACCCTCTTGTAATGATAAACTAGATCACCTGAAGATTAAACACCCCAGCTTATATCACCTGAAGCATGGGCACCCCAGCTTATTACCTGAAGATTAGGCACCCGCAGCTTTTATCACCTGCAGATTAGACACCCCAGCTTATATCACCTGAAGATTAAACACCCCCAGCTTATATCACCTGGAAGCATGGGCACACCCCAGCTTATATCACCTGCAGATTAGACACCCCAGCTTTTATCACCTGAAGATTAGACACCCCAGCTTATATCACCTGAAGA